>NW_028321173.1:0-58202 GCF_062004578.1 Staurois parvus
AGCCTACATGTGACCTCTGTGATCATTCACAGATTTTCACACGTAGTAAGCAATGATGTCAGAAGTGACATCTTGCTTACTACTCTGCATGTGATCACTGATTGGGACCTCACACAGAGGACCCATACAGCAATCAGTGTTCTGCTGTGTCCGGAGGAGACAGCGGGCACCGGATCGTGGTGCTGTGTGTTCCTAGGGAGCACGCACAGGCAGGGAAGACATTTGTAAACGTATATTTGTATATAAACTACTTGCTTATATACATGGGCCGGATGGGAAGTGGTTAAAAAAGACCACAACTGTAGAAGCTTTTGCCCAAAAATAGCAAGCAGAGAACTAAGGACTAGTTACCAGTATTGCCTTTAGGCTTCCTGTAGCTGATCTTTTTCCACCATTCATGCCGTGTTCTGTGCTGTCTCTGTTGAAAGGCAGCCATCTTGGAAAAGGAAGCAGGTCTTTGCTTCCTCATGTTAGAGCCGCCCCCAGATGACTGGGCTAATTATCAAGAAGCAGCAGGAGAGGTGAAAGAAGAACAGGTCCAAAGAATGATTGAAGCCGAATCAAGCATTGCAGGTTCTCAGGTACAGCTTGCTCTTCAGCAAGGAGAACAGAGAGCAGCACAGCTGTGACATCATTACAAACCTGGTGAGACAGCTGTCAGGGACTACAGTGCTTTGGATCAGCCTTTTTCAAACAGGGTGCCTTGAAGGTCTCTGCAGGGGTGCCTTAGCAACATATCTAAAAATTGCTCAAAACTTGTACACAAGCCAAAGAATGATTGAAGCAGAATCAAGCACTGCAGGTCCTCAGGTAAAGCTTGCTCTCCAGCAAGGAGAACAGAGAGCCGCACAGTAGTGACATCATTTACAAACCTGGTGACTGAGACAGCAGTCAGAGACTACAGTGCTTTAGATCAGCTTTTTTCAAATAGGGTGCATTGAGGTTTCTTCAGGGGTGCCTTAGCAACATATCTAAAAATTGCCCAAAACTTGTCTACAAGCCATCGGGTGGAACAAGCCGGCCTTTTAGTTACACAAAGCCACAGGTTTTCATTGTGCACTATTATGATCTTCGAACCGCCGGCGTCCCTGACAACCAATGACATCATCGGTTGATAAGGAGGATGTCAGCTGCCTGCACAGCATCCTAGTTTGACCCTCCCCCGCCCCGCCCCTCTCCATCAGTGCTGAGGTCACATTAGCTCAGTGATGGTTAGAAATTGAGGGAGAGAAGAAACATTGGAATACTAGTCAGCACCAGTGTGCAAGTGTATTTGCTTTGGAAGAATAAATCACCTCTAATGTGTGGATGTTGCTGAGTTATATAAAACTTTTCACATTTTAGAATGGGGCGCCCTTTTAAAATGATGGATAGTCTTGAGCAGGGGCGGACTGACCATTTGGAAACTTGGGCACTGCCCGAGGGCCCGGGGTCAGTAGGGGGCCCCATGAGATGCCCCTGGTACCTTTTTCATAGGCTTTTTGAGTTTGGGCAAGGACACAGGGGCCCCATGATCCCCTATTGCCCGGGGGCCCCATGAGTTGTCAGTCCGCCCCTGTCGGTTACTATAATGTATCAAAGTATTTACTTCTTTTCCCGTATTCCCCATTAAGGAAATACATTTTGGCAGCCGATACAAACATAACCTTTCCACCTGTCAGCGAGAATAAAACATGCTAACACCCATTTCAATTTCCATTTGATGACACGGTTCACCTGCACCGACTTGTTCATCAATTAAACCCAACCCATCTTATATCACAGGAGAAAGGTGAGAAGGGGAAATGACAACTCCACAATAGCTGAAATGATCTGCGTGATAGAAAGTCTGCAAACATAGAAAAAGGGACTTACCCCCGGTTCACACCTATGCAGCAGTGCGGGCCACGTTTTGCTCGGGCACGAGAGCCCATTCATTTGATTGGACTCCCGTGCCCGAGACACGCAGGGAAGAAGTCCCAGGACTTCTTTGGAAAACGCAGCCGAGGTTCCCAGTACGGTTGCAGTTTCCAGTGCGGGCGGCGTGCCATTAGAACTAACAACATACAAAATGTCTGCCTCCGATCGCACCGCACAAAAATTGCATGTGATTGGCGCAGGAATGCGGTGCGCTTCCTGTGCGAATCACATGCGATACACCGCACCGCATATATGTGAACCTGGGCTCAATCTACGTTTTCCAGCAGTCAGCTTCCATCGTTCAGAAGTGTCCCGTGGCACGGGGCGTTTGGAAAACTCTTCTGAACGATGGAAACTGACTGCTGGAAAATGTAGGTTGAAAAACGTCTGTTTAGCCGCGTTTGCATACCGCGTTTGCGTTTAGGAGCGTTTTTTAAAGATAACCACAGGAGACCTTCCAAAATGCCCAGAATGCACTGAAAAATAGTAAAAAACTAACCATTTCAGACATTTTGAGAGGAATAGAGAGAGCAGAAGCAGAGAGAGCCGTATGTGTTGAGATTTCCTGTCTTTTCTGGTTGTATTCACTATGGATCCCATCATAAGTATAATGCGGCGCGTTCTACCATTTCTTCCTTCACGCCAAACCTGGAACTGACTGCGCTGGTGTACCGGGTCCATTTGAATACATGGAAAACGCTTTGCATGCATTTCTGTTGATGAAAAAAGGCTCCGGACAGCATCTCGATATGGAACAGTTAAAAAACGCTTCTAAACGCGGTCAGCCGCGTTTACACACTTTTACAAGCATTAGAAACGCTGATAAAATCTATTCCTGAACGCAAGTTTGGTGCATTAAAAAAACGACTGTAAACTCAACTGCCTGTAAACGAGGATGTGTACATGTGAATGTGCATTAACATATATTTTGTTTCCAAGGGTGGGAGAGGTCTGAGGTGTGAATTTGTCATTAACATATCTTTTGTTTCCAAGGGTGGGAGAGGTCTGAGGTGTGAATGGGCATTAACATATATTTTGTTTCCAAGGGTGGGAGAGGTCTGAGGTGTGAATTTGTCATTAACATATCTTTTGTTTCCAAGGGTGGGAGAGGTCTGAGGTGTGAATGGGCATTAACATATATTTTGTTTCCAAGGGTGGGAGAGGTCTGAGGTGTGAATTTGTCATTAACATATCTTTTGTTTCCAAGGGTGGGAGAGGTCTGAGGTGTGAATGGGCATTAACATATATTTTGTTTCCAAGGGTGGGAGAGGTCTGAGGTGTGAATTTGTCATTAACATATCTTTTGTTTCCAAGGGTGGGAGAGGTCTGAGGTGTGAATGGGCATTAACATATATTTTGTTTCCAAGGGTGGGAGAGGTCTGAGGTGTGAATTTGTCATTAACATATCTTTTGTTTCCAAGGGTGGGAGAGGTCTGAGGTGTGAATGGTCATTAACATATCTTTTGTTTCCAAGGGTGGGAGAGGTCTGAGGTGTGAATGGTCATTAACATATCTTTTGTTTCCAAGGGTGGGAGAGGTCTCAGGTGTGAATGGTCATTAACATATCTTTTGTTTCCAAGGGTGGGAGAGGTCTGAGGTGTGAATTGGTCATTAACATATCTTTTGTTTCCAAGGGTGGGAGAGGTCTGGGGTGTGAATTGGTCATTACAATGTGTGACAAGCTTGTTAGGAACATCCTGTGTTCAGTGTTTTGTCCATCTGAGCACCTTGAAAATGCTTTGCATGCATTTTTCCTGATGAAAAAAGGCTCTGGACAGCATCGGGAACTGGAAGAGTTAAAAAGAAATTTCAAAAGCAAATGCTTATAAACGCGTTTTGCCGCGTTTACAAGCGTTTTGCGTTGGAACCGCTAATAAAATCTACTCCTGAACAAAGTTTTCTATGTTCAAAAAAACGACTGTAAACTCAACTGCCTGTAAACGACTGTAAACGACGATGTGTACATGGATACATAGGAAAACATTAGGGAGAGTTCAGGGGCTGCTGAAAAAAAAACGCAGAAAAGCTCCTGAACGCCAGTTTATCAGCTGCAGTGTACATGAGCCCTACGTTCACCTTTCGCCAAAAATAATTTTCAGGAAAAATCAAAGTGCATTTATTATTTTTTGTTGTAGAAACCTGTAAAGCATTGCACCAGCGATCAGCACAGGTGGGAGGAAAGAAAAAGAAAGAAAATCGCTTGATTCCTCCTTGATGGGGAAACCCAAAACTCACGGGTGTCAGTAACATATTGACTGCTGGAGCCAGATTGAAATGTAGATGTGTTTGTTATACAAGCAGGTAGACCTTCATGCAGGGAGAGCAGAACAATACGTGGTGATGGATACAAAGTAATGCTCTGACTGCCTTGGAAGACTAATACAATTTATATGTCCTAAGATGGGTGGGAACCTCGCTATCTAAGGGCCCCATGTACACTGCAGCTGATAAACTCACGTTTAGGAGCCGTTCAGCGCTTTTATCACCAGCCCCTGAACTCCCCCTAATGTTTCCTATGTGTCCATCTACACATTGTCCTTTACAGGCAGTTGAGTTTACAGTCGTTTCTTTGAACGCAGAAAACTTGCGTTCAGGAGCAGGGGCGGACTGACCATTTGAAAACTCTGGCACTGCCCGAGGGCCCGGGATCAGTAGGAGGCCCCATGAGATGCCCCTGGTACCTTTTTCATAGACTTTTTTGAGTTTGGGCAAGGACACAGGGGCCCCATGATCCCCTATTGCCCGGGGGCCCCATGAGTTGTCAGTCCGTCCCTGTTCAGGAGTAGATTTTATTAGCGTTTCAAATGCAAAATGCTTGCAAATGCGGCAAATCGCGTTTATAAGCGTTTGCTTTTGAAATTTCTTTTTAACTCTTCCAGTTCCCGATGCTGTCCGGAGCCTTTTTTCATCAGGAAAAATGCATGCAAAGCGTTTTCAAGGTACTCCGATGGACAGAACACTGAACACAGGATGTTCCTACCAAGCTTGTCACACATGGTAATGACCAATTCACACCTCAGACCTCTCCCACCCTTGGAAACAAAAGATATGTTAATGACCAATTCACACCTCAGACCTCTCCCACCCTTGGAAACAAAAGATATGTTAATGACCATTCACACCTCAAATTCCTCATGAAGACCCCCTGCCAGGTGGCCTTAACCTCCCTGGTGGTATTCCTGAGTGTAGCTCGGGGTAAAGTTTCTGTACCAGAAGCGGTAACCCCGAGCTACACTCAGGAATACCATGCAGCGTTGCTCAGGGATTCCCTGCAGCACTTACCTTGTCCTGCGCTCCCGTGATGTCCCCCCTGCAGTGTCCCCAGCCATCTCCTCCGGCCAATGCCGGCTTCTGTCTTCCGGTCCCTGCGACGTCGGGATGTACGGGGGACGGAACTGGCGGGAAATTTGAAAATTTTAAAACTGACGTTCACTAATACACTAAAATCTCATAGTATAACATTCCTGTATCAAACCATTTCACATACATTTTGTCCCGAGTGCTTTGTCCGGCGCCCTGCCTGCATTTTTACTGTTCTTTCTGCCTGGAAACTGAGAAACGTCCATGGCGTCCAAAAAGCGTCCCTTTAGGTCAAAAGCGATTTTAGACCGGCTAGAGAATAGCGATAGCAGGGGCGGACTGACCATTTGGAGAGTCGGGCACTGTCCGAGGGCCCGGGATCAGTAGGGGGCCCCATGAGATGCCCCTGGTACCTTTGTCATAGACTTTTTTGAGTTTGGGCAAGGACACAGGGGCCCCATGATCCCCTATTGCCCGGGGGCCCCATGAGTTGTCAGTCCTCCCCTGAGCAATAGTAAATCAGAACCACTTGCAGAATTGAGTGATAATGATTCGTGGGGGAAATTCGTCTTCAGACACTGAAAACGATTCTGCGACTGAGCTCAGCGATGTGCGAACTTGGCGCTCTATTTCACATTTCAATGTTTTTGGTTTGATTATATTATTGAATTAAATGTATTATTATATTGGTACTACCTGAATGCGGCAAAGGGTCTGATACCTAGGTTTTGGTATAGCTCAGAGGTGCCGAGAGAAGAGGATTGGGTAGAAAGAGTGAACCAGATATGTAGGATGGAGAAACTGTATTATACGCAAGAAGACAAGATGGGGGTATATTACAGGAGGTGGGGAAAATGGGAAGAGTTTGTGCCCAAGGTGAAATATATGAAGCAGTAGAGAGGGATATGTGAAAGTACCCCATACCCCAAGAGAAGATGTAATGGAGAATTGCAGAGTGGTTGGTTTTATTATTGGGGGGAGGGGTAGGTTTTTAGGGTGGGTGGGAGTATTATATAGGTGGTGGGGGGTAATGGGAATAAAGATAGAAATCGATGGTTTTGTATGTTATATGAGAGTAATGATGAAATATGTATTTTATATGAAAAATGAATAAATATTAAAAAAAAGTATTATTATATTATTATTTTTATGATGATTTATTATATTATAATTTATGATTTCGTGTTTCAAGTTTTATCATCCCCGGGATGTTTACTGGACTCTTGTTCGGACAGATTTCAGTAAGTTATTCCTAAAAATGACAGGCCTACAATAAAAAAAATACATATTTCCATTCAAAAAAATGTACCGCTTTGAGCACAGAAATACTGACATCATCAGACCGCTAGGGAGGTTAATGACTCCACCAGACACCTTTCCCACCCTTGGAAACAAAAGAAATGCTAATGAGCAACTCACACCTCAGCTAATCTCAACACATACTTCTGTCTCTGCGTCTACTCTCTGTATTTCTCTGAAACAGTCTGAAATAGTTAATAATTGACCACTTTTCAGTGCATTCTGCTCATTTGGGAGGTTCTCCTGTGCTTATCTTTAAAAAAATGCTTTTAAACGCAAACGCGCATAAACAGACGTTTTTTAACCCACGTTTTCCAGCAGTCAGTTTCCATCGTTCAGAAGTGTCCCGTGTACATGGGGCCTAAATCATTCTTTGAAGTTTCATTATGGTTTCTGGTGGACAAAAAGGGGTAAAAACAAGGGGAAGGAAGTGCAGACGGACTTTAGAGGCACAGAAACAACCATAAACACATATTAGTAAAATCACTTGACAATAAGTCATGAAAAAAAAACATCTTTCAATATAAAAAGTCGTTGTACAATGTCCCCGCAGACAATGTCCCACATCCCACCATATTGTGTGGAACAAAACCAGCGATGAAACATACTATAACCACCAGCGATTGTCACGAAACATGTTGGGTCATTCTTCCAGCGGCTTAACCCCTTCACGCCAGCACCTCCCGGCCCTTTAAGAGTTTCAGAAGCCCGGAGGCGGGGTTTAGGGATCATGTGACCACCGTGATGCGTCGTCACGGCGGTCACATGATCGGGAAAGGTCTCGATCGAAAGAGCAGTACCGGAGACGTGTGCGGGGAGCGCGCAGCGCGCACGCTCTCGGCACATATGTTTTTTCTGAATAGAAGGCAAATGTGCGGCCGCTCGGCGTCTAGGCCCAGACCCCCATAGGACCTTCCTGGTGGTTATAGTAGGTTTCAGATTCTTTTGCTCCACTTTAAAATGAATCCATAGAACGTCTCGCTTCCATTTAGTTTTACGTTCAGTAAATTTTAAAAAAAAGTATATATAACATGAGAATTTATTGACGTTTTTATAAATACGTGTTCCATCGTGGCTGGCAGCTTCCCGATGAAAGATTGTTCTCTGCGTGTGCTTGTAAAAAAAAAAGTAATCTCGTTTTGCTGTACTGCATAATTGCTTAATTGAGAGGCTAAACAAAGATATCAGAGAAATTTGGCTGAGCTGCTTCCACTTATTCCAGCTTTAATCAAATAAATCTGCAGCCTAATAATTAAACCGGTATTTTACAGAGCTTTACGGTGACAGCGATTACAAATAAATACGCAGAAGAACAATATTTCATTTTTAGTTTCATTTTATTACATTCACTTTTTGAAATTATAACTTGGCCTGGGTAGACCTAATGCACAAGAAGACATGTAATACATGACCAAGGATTCCCAGAGCACCATGGGCTAGGTCAGCAATGGGCAAACTACGGCCCGCGGGCCGTATACGGCCCGGCGGACTTTTTAATCCGGCCCGCGGATGTGGCTGTCAGGATGTGTGTAGGCGGGGCAGCGTGACGAACGTGAGGGGAGGGGAGCTAGGCTCCTCTCACAGTCCGCCCTGAAGACCAGAACGGCGCGGGGACACGGCGAGAGGAACGGGCGGAGCAAAGGTAAGTGAATTGACACAGTGGGGACTTAATATGGGGGATGAATTACTATAGGGGGGATGAATTACTATAGGGGGGATGAATTACTATATGGGGGATGAATTACTATATGGGGGATGAATTACTATATGGGGGATTAATTACTATAGGGGGGATGAATTACTATGGGGGATGAATTACTATATGGGGGATGAATCACTATATGGGGGATGAATTACTATATGGGGGATTAATTACTATATGGGGGATTAATTACTATGGGGGATGAATTACTATATGGGGGATGAATTACTATAGGGGGGATGAATTACTATGGGGGATGAATTACTATATGGGGGATGAATTACTATATGGGGGATTAATTACTATGGGGGGATGAATTACTATAGGGGGGATGAATTACTATGGGGGATGAATTACTATATGGGGGATGAATTACTATATGGGGGATGAATTACTATGGGGGATGAATTACTATGGGGGATGAATTACTATATGGGGGATGAATTACAATATGGGGGATGAATTACTATGGGGGATGAATTACTATGGGGGATGAATTACTATATGGGGGATGAATTACTATGGGGGATGAATTACTATGGGGGATGAATTACTATATGGGGGATGAATTACTATGGGGGATGAATTACTATATGGGGGATTAATTACTATGGGGGATGAATTACTATATGGGGGATTAATTACTATGGGGGATGAATTACTATATGGGGGATTAATTACTATGCTTACTATGGGGGAATATTACTATACTTACTATGGATGACACATACACATCATTCATCTACTCTTGGTCCGGCCCCCGGGTCCAATATATGAACCCATTGCGGCCCTCAAGTCAAAAAGTTTGCCCACCCCTGGGCTAGGTAAAATGGACCTTGCAGCAAAATGTCAGGTGAGTTTGGTACATCCATGTGCATCACCGTCATGTAGAAATGCCTCATTATAGGTCTAAAAATAACACCTTCGTAGAAAATTTACAACATCCTACACTAGTGGTCAGGGGCGGACTGACCATTCGGGAACTCGGGCACTGCCCGAGGGCCCAGGGTCAGTAGGGGGCCCCATGAGATGCCCCTGGTACCTTTCATAGGGTTTTTTGGGTGTGGTTTGAGTGTGGGTGAGGACACAGGGGCCCCATGATCCCCTATTGCCCGGGGGCCCCATGAGTTGCCAGTCCACCCCTGCTAGCGGTGCACCAAAATGAACACTCTGGTGCCGAAACCAATACTGAAAATTCAGAATGCATGTGGCCAAAAACCGAAACGAAACCGAAGTGTCTGTGTATGTGGGGGTGGGGAGGCTCCAATGCAATTTTCTTCATTTCTGCTATAAACTTTTGTAAATAAATAACATTTCTTCATAAATTTAGGTCAAAATGTATTCTGCTACATTTCTTTGAAAATAATAATAATAATTGAATGTGTATTTTTTTTTCAAATATTTCTATTATTTTTTTTTTATTTTTTATAAAATTTTTCTTTTTTTTACTATTTTATTTTTCAGCACGCTGTGACCAAAGCAATACAATGTTACCATAGTAACACTGAACTACTCTGGCAAGTGATCAGGATTTTTTTTTAACACATTATGATTGCTAATACTGATGTATTTCATTGATAATTGCAATCATTGTTATTGAATGAAAATTTTTCATTCAGTCTTTTGTTGTGATTAGCTGTGATTTGGCAAAGCTGATCACATGACACAGATGGGCTGTAATTGGCCCTGTCTGTATCATGTGACTGCCTTGACCAGTCACAACTAACAGCTAACGACATAATTGTATACAATGGATGGCATGAATGAAAGCCATCCATTGTATACAATTGACGTGTGATCTGCTGTGATTGGTCACAAAAGGCAAAGTTGATTAAGGAATCAGGCAGAGAGCTGTCTAGCACCCAGTGGCGTCCCGAGGCAGGTGCGGGGGGGTGCGGTCTGCACCGGGTGACACCGACTGCACAGGGTGACACCGGACCCGCTCCACAAAAAGGTAAGTTGTAAAGCAAGCCAACAATCCCTGCAGGATGGATCGGATCTGCGGATTGAGCATAATGGATCCATCCTGCAGGGATCAATGGCATGCAAACTATACGGGGTGACACCGGACCCCTGGGTCAAGCCCCATTATAGGCCTTTTAATTGCTTGTCACCGTGCGTCTAATAATACCTACAGCTTCAGCCCTGAGGAAGGGAGAGGCATTTAGCTGAAACGCGTTGGCTTTACCTGGATTGGATCCATCCTGTGGGGATCGTCGGCTTTCTTTACAACGTACCTTTTTGTGGAGCGGGTCCGGTGTCACCCCGTATAGGCTGCGTGCCGTCGATCCTGCAGGGAACGTCGGCTTTCTTTACAACTTACCTTTGCTTGGAGTGGGTCCGGTGTCACCCAGTGTAGGTTGCGTGCCGACGATCCTGCGGGGATTGTCGGCATGCAACCTATACAGGGGGACACGGGACCCGCTCCAAGAAAAGGAAAGTTGTACAGAAAGCCGCAACCTATACGGGGTGACACCGGACCCGCTCCAAGAAAAGGTAAGTTGTAAAGAAAGCTGACGATCCCCGCAGGATGGATCGGATCTGCGGATTGAGCATAATGGATCGGAGTCCGATCCATTATGCTCAATCCGCAGATCCGATCCATTCTGTGGGGCTCGTCGGAGGGCGGTGTCACCAAGTGTTACCGCACCGGGTGACACCAACCCTAGGGACACCTTTGCTAGCACCTCAGGTGGCTCAGCAAGAAGAGATACTGCCAGACACAGCAGAGGTTGCAGGTTCAGATTTGGGTCCTGATACTCCCTTAGCGCAGGCATGCAGGCAGGAGGGTGTGCTTAGCTGAGAAAGCCCCTCCTCCCCTCTTCCCATGAAGGCTTCTGGGATGTATGACATCATTTTGGCCTAGGCCAGAAATCAACTAAAAAAATTAAAAAAGTAATAATAATAAGTAAATATAACATTTTGACAGGACGTCCTATGATGCCCAGCCATGATGGTGAGTGTCCCGCCCGGCCATCAATCTGCTATAGGCCGGGTGCAAAGGTGTTAACCCCCCTGGCGGTATTCCCGAGTGTAGCTCGGGGTAAAGTTTCAGCACCACAAGCGGTAACCCCTCCGAGCTACACTCAGGAATACACTGCAGCGTTGCTCCGGGATCTCTTCTTCACTTACCTTGTCCTGCACTCCCGCGATGTCCCTCCTGCAGTGTCCCCAGCAATGTCCTCCGGCAGATGCCGGCATCTGTCTTCCGGGTTCCGTTCCCTGTGATGTCGGGACGTACGGGGGACGGAACTGGCGGGAAATTTGAAAATTGTAAAAGTGACATGACTAGTGCAGCCGAGATAGGTTCATCCAGACCCCACTACACCACCATTACCCTTCCATACCAATCCCCTTTACTTACTATACTTACAGAAAACACAACACCAATTTTGGAGTAAATGGCCAGCACGGCCTTTTATTAACCAATCAAGTTTAAACACATCAACCATTCCTTATAACAGAAAACATAAAGAGTTGTCGTTGGTCTTTGAAGGCACCACCAAAACGATCCGAAATGCACCTGCGGACAACCATATTCCACTAGGCCTCCAGCCGCAACCAACCAGCTCGGAGACAACCATACTGTCCGCAGTGCAGCACCACCACCTTCCAGTTAAACCTCGGTTAACTGGGAATGTTCCCGGGCACACCATACCAACGATGGGTCCCACACCATTTTGTACCTCCAAGATAAGAACCGCCTCCAAAGACCAACCACCGCCACAGCACGCTGGGTGAGCCCTTACCCATGCGTGCCACACCACAACAAACCCCTCCGAACTCCATCCCTTAGACCCAGAGACCATAAATCCGCTCCAACCGCAGTCAGATGTACCCCAGCACTCCAAAGATACCTCCAAGTATCCACCTCTAGCTCCAGATGCCGGACCACCAGCCCCCCATTACGGACAAAGAAGCGCCCCACCTCCTTGTCGACCTTCAGATCGATGCCACCCGCAGGAAGCACCAGGACATCCAGTGGGCCATCCCGTCGAGTCAAACGCTGCCCCCCTGCAGCACACGACCCCACAACATACTCGGCACACCCATCCAGCTGACAGAAGCTTCCTGCCTAGCCAACCCCAGCTGCCTACCAGTAGGCCTAACATCAGCCCACCGGGCCCCCCAAGAACACATAGGAGTGACCCAGGATCCACACCAGGCCACACCGCTCCCTCTGAAAGAAAAGGACAAGCAATACCCCCAGGACAATACATCACCCAGACAGGACAGGCACTCCCCCCAGGCCATGACAACAGAACACGAGACCCCACTAGACCCCCAACAGATGCGGACGAACGCACAGTCGAAATCTCCGTGAATCCCACCTACCAATACGTGCGACCCATATCCAACAAACCCCACCCGGCAGCTTCCGTAGTAGCCCCCATCCAAAGCGAATGCGAAGCACACAAGGACGCATCCAACCAGCTGCCGTGAAACACCGTCAGAAAACTGACACAAAGTGAATTAAGAGGACCCCTTAGCGTGCTGGAAAAAAGGACCCCTGCCCCACCGGACGATGGGATAGAAAATCTGGCACCGCACCCACTGGGCACACATAAGATGCTGGAAGAGCAAAGAACTGCACCCCATGCACCACACCCCAACTGGTCCGTCCTAGACCGATGGACGAGCACCTCCCACCCCAGTAAACCCAGCACACGACCACATCCCCCAATAACCCCCCAATAACTGATATAGACGGACTACCGAACTCACCAAAACGCAATGCCCCCAAAATGCCACCGCAAAGGCCGTACCGAAACAAACACCTCGAAGCCCGAAAGACACACAGACCGCAGGCGCACAAACCAAGACCCTAACAACTCAACGGACACCGGATGCCGTGAATCCCTTCAGCGATGAGCCCTACGGGAACCCCGAAGGGCCTGTCGAACCCAAAAAGGCTTTTGTGAAAACCCCGACACCCCAGCAACTTAAGAAGAAGGCCAAACCAGCCAACCGGCAATCAAACACAGCAGCCGACACCCCCCGCTCTAATTTCCGTGCCAAAATTACAACACAGCGAACCCACCTCAGGCCCCCACGGATCAATATTGACCCGCTGCAGCAGGTCCACCACTCCCGCCAGTAAAAATGCACCTGCGGACAACCATATGCCACTAGGCCTCCAGACGCAACCAACCAGCTCGGAGACAACCATACCATCCGCAGTGCAGCACCACCACCTGCCAGTTAAACCTTGGTTAACTGGAATGTACCCGGGCACACCATACCAACGATGGGTCCCACACCATTTAAGTCGAGTATGCAGACAATGTCGCCTCACTCCCCGACTACCGGATCCAGCCTGCAACGACCCCAAGGCAAAATCCCACAGCCAGTCGGGACAAGGAACCCCGCGGTGCTCCTCCCCCAGCACCAACCCTCGGAATGTGTCCCACTGAAAATGAGCCAAAGCGACAACCAGAGTTTGCTCAATCCCAGGGAGATGCACAGCATGAAGAAAAATGGTCAGCTGCAGGCAACGCAACACGAAATGGCGAAGCAGGCCAACCACCGGCCGCGAAGAAGCTGAGACCCGATTGATGACCCGAACCACCCCCAAAATGTTACACCGAAAATGAACCTTTACTTCCGAAAAATGCTCCCCCCACACGGCAACCACCAGCACCACCGGAAAAAAAAAAAAAAAATACCAACAGCACCAAGATACGAAGAACAAACCCCCCGCCTCCCACCAGAAAGCAGGCCATGGAACCGCGCTCCACCGACTTCAGCAAAAGGCCCCATATCCCACGGAAGCCGCCGCATCCGGGAACAAATCCAGGTCAAAATAGCTCCCAGGGCCAGACATCCACAGAGCTCGCCTGTTGAAGGAATCCAAAAAGGTGAGCCAAATCTGCAATCGGCGGCAGAACACCCAACCCATCGGCAGTATACGGTAAGCGAAGGTAAGCTTTGCCCAACAACGACTGCCAGGCCTGCAGCTGAAACTTACACTTGCCCAGTACCCCACGAATCTCAACTTTGAAGGCCAACAGCTTGTCCTCAGGCAGCCGGCACTCCACAGCTCCGGAATCCAAACAACGCCCAGGAAAGTAATCACCGCAGCCGGGCCCTCCGTCTTGTCCAACACCAGCGGAATAACGAAACGTTGTGCAATGTGTTGCAAAGTGGCCAGCAAAAACTGCACATACCTCGGAAGCTGGCGGACCCACACAAAGAAAATCATCTAAATAACGGATGACCGCAGGCACCCCGGAGACATCCCGCACCACCCACTCCATGCATGAACTGAACTTCTCGAACAAAGCGTAGGATATAAAACACCCCATGAGAAGGCACTTCACAACATAAAACGAGCCCTCCCAACGACAACCCAAAAACACGAAGACCGGCCGGATGTACCCACAACAGCCGAAGCGCTGACTCAATATCCCATAACGCCAGGAGCGCACCGCGCCCATACCGAAGAACCCAGAAAACTGCCGCATCGAACGACGTATAATACACCGCACCTGACTCTGTATCGATGGCGTCGGTCACCGACCCCACTGTCAGGAAGGACAGGTGAGGAATTAACCGAAACGCATGAGGCTCCTTTTTGGGCACAACCCCCCAAGGGAGAAAAAGGAAACGGGCCGCCCACGCAGTCTAAACCCACTTCCTTACGCAACTTATCCGAAACCACCGCTGCATACTGCAAGGCCGACCGTGAGTTCCGCGCTAAAAGGAGGAATCGAAGTCAAAGTACACGGGATGCGGAAACCCTCCGAACAAAACTGGAACCGCCAGCAGAACCCCTATGCTTTGAGGCTGATTGTCCCGGGGAGAACGAACCACCGGCCCACCCCGAAAACAGACCAGAGGGCCTCGCCGGAGTCATGAGCTGTATCCAAAGGCCACGGACCGTATTGTCCCAGCGCAATGACGGGTAAACCGCCCTACGCTGCCGAAACTGTTCATCGCACCGTAGCCCAGCGATCCCCCCTTAAACCCAGGAGCCTCGCTAATAGCGTCAAGGGAACAGAAAAACGCCGAGCAATGCTCAGGGGCCGTTTCCCCAATGACACTGGCCACAATCGCGAAAGCCTGCAACCAATTAGCAAAAGCACGCGGGATAAACGAAAAAGAACGCCGCTTCTCCTCGTCCTCCCGCCTGCCCTCGTCAACCCTCGACCCATCGACAGGCAGCCGCTCCAAGAGCAAGAGCGTGAAGATCCCGACATACACACCTCACCCAATCTACTCCCGTACATCCGAATGTCAATGCACACCAACGGGCCCTCGAACCACCGGCACACTGCGAAGCCGCCCGGCCCTGGCACCCCCCGCACCCTCACCCAAAACCGTGGATGGGGCCGCCTAGCCCAGAGCACCGGACCCCGCCGTAACCACCCCTGACCCTAACCCGGAGAAGAAAACACCAGGCCCCCGTGCGTCCCCATTATCCTTCCCTAGGCCCCCGCAAACATCCCCACCGGCAGGCGGGAATCACACAGAAGCAGGCCCAGCGCCCCCACTACCGCCCAGCGCAAAGCGCCGCAACAAGTCCCCAGCCGGACCGCAAAACGCAGACCCCCGCACCAATACCCAACGAGATGACGCCGCCCCCCGACACCGCAGAAGCCCGCCCCCAACAGTTCCCGGAGAGCAGCTGAAAAGAAGAGAGCAGACCCCAAAAAAAATGGTAACTCACCAGGCTGCCCAGGAGACGTCCCAGCAGCCGCGCGTCCAAAATCCACCGGCGCCGAGCGGCCAGCTGTCGCCCCCGGATCGGGTTCCGACAGCTCGCCCTCCGATCGGTCCTCCTCCTCTCGATGACTGGATGGCCTCCCAGTCCCAGGAGCCACGGGTCCCGCGGGTCTGTGCCGCTCCTGCCGCCCAGCACCAGCCACGCTCCCTGACGGCCCTGGGCACTTGCCAGCCCTCCGCCTAGCGCTGCACCTGTGGAAAAATTTTTTTTTTTTTTTTTTTTAATGAAGCCACTGCTCCATGCTGACAGGGGGCCCGCCGGCCGCAGCACCAGACAGCCCGGCAGCTGCAGCAGGACATCTCCCCCCGCCGGGCACCCTCCCTGACAGGTGCCTTGTCAGCGGAGGAGCCGCTGTCATCCCGTCCTCACTGCCGTGCGGGCGCGGCTTCGTCCACGAGTGACCCCGCCCCCCCGAACTCCGCCGAAGCCTAGGATTCCTCCCAGCCTCCCCGGGAGCAGAGGCAGGAGAGCGCCCTGCCAGCGGGGACCGGAGGGTCCCGAGTGGGGCTCCCATCATGGAGCCGAGCCCTGGGCTAGTGGGGAGACCGGGGGAAAGCTCTCCGGAGGCGCAGACCTCCCAGCACATGGGTGCTCCCGCCCGACTACCTCCGAGGAGCCCGGGTCCTGCAGAAAAGCAGAGACCCGGCTCCGCAGCCAGGCCCTCCCCTTGGAGGCCGCAGACTCACCCAGCCCGGCCCAACCGTCCTTCTACTTCCCGGCCTCCCCACAGGCAGACTCAGGAGAGCGCCCTGCCAGCGGGGCCGGAGGGTCCCGAGTGGGGCTCCCGTTCTGGTCCTGAGCTCTCTGTGGGGCGGGCAAAAGTGCTCCGGAGGCCTAAGCACATGGGCGCTCCTGCCCCCCTGCCGCTGGTGACAAGCCCGGGCCCCGCAGTGAGGCAGAGACCCGGCTCCGCAGCCAGTACAGCCCCTGCAAGCCGCAGCCGGGCCAATTGTCCCTCCCTGGCAGCTGCCACTGTACCTAAACCTCAGGGAAGGACACCCTGGTGGAGGGCGAGAGGGAAGCTCTCTTTCCCACGTCCAGCTCCCAACTGACGCCCCTCCCCAGAACACTCCACCCTAAAGTGCAGGAGACCCCACCTACACTCTCCTCTACCAACCAGATCCCCCAGCTATCCTTTACCAACCCTAATACTAACATTAACCCTTACACATCTTCCTTCCCACTCTGGGCCTAGTCATGCCTGCCCTGCGCTAATTCTTTTCTTCTTTTTTCGCTGCGGGCATTTCTTTCACTAAATACACTAAAATCACATAGTATAACATTCCTGTATCAAACCATTTCACATACATTTTGTCCCGAGTGCTTTGTCCGGCGCCCTGCCTGCATTTTTACCGTCCTTTCTGCCTGAAAACTGAGAAACGTCCATGGCGTCCAAAAAGCGTCCCTTTAGGTCAGACGCGGTTTTAGACCGGCTAGAGAACAGCGATAGTAAATCAGAACCACTTGCAGAATTGAGTGATAATGATTCGTGGGGGAAATTCCTCATCAGACACTGAAAACGATTCTGCGACTGAGCTCAGCGATGTGCGAACTTGGCGCTCTATTTCACATTTCAGTGTTTTTGGTTTGATTATATTATTGAATTAAATTTATTATTATATTATTATTTTTTATGATTATTTATTAAATTATAATTTATGATTTCGTGTTTCAAATTTTAACATACCCGGGATGTTTACTAGACTCTTGTTCGGACAGATTTCAGTGAGTTATTCCTAAAAATGACAGGCCGACAATAGAAAAAATACATATTTCCATGCAAAAAAATGTACCGCTTTGAGCACAGAAATACTGACATAATCAGACCGCTAGGGAGGCTAGACATTCCGCCTTAATTAAAGAAAAAAAGTTTCTGTAATATAAAATTGTAAAATTCTCTGTTTTGTTTCCTGGCATCCATCAGCGGTGGGCAATGACACAGGACTCTCAGCACGGTCAGGGAATTACTCATGTAGGTCATGTAATGGGAACATTAGAAATGGAGACCTCAAAGACTAGGGAGGGCGAGCGGAAAATGGAGAGAATACACCTCGGCTGCAGGAGCGTCACACAGAAGCTGGATTGTCGGAGGTCATTTGAGACAAATGTCAACAGTTTCACAAAATAAGAAGCAGCTACGCTTGGCAGGGGTGTCTCAGGGCAGCATATAATGTAAATTTAGTCCAACCCACATATGATTCCCAAGTGTCCAGAGAGCAAATACGAGGGGTATATTCAAGTCAAACCGGTGCTTTTGAGTTTATATAGTAAAAGAACAAATTTCAAAGAAAACTGCATTTATTTTTTTACATACTCCCCTACTACATTTATTCCAGCATTTAAAGCGGAGCTCCACCCAAAATGGGAAGTTCCGCTTTAAGCTTTTTTCCCCTGCTTCCCATTAAAACCACTTCCAGTCCGGACACTTTCCCCCCCTTCCAGTCCGGACACTTTCCCCCCCTTCCAGTCCGGACACTTTCCCCCCCTTCCAGTCCGGACACTTTCACCCCCCTTCCGGTCCGGACACTTTCACCCCCTTCCGGTCCGGACACTTTCACCCCCTTCCGGTCCGGACACTTTCCCCTCCTTCCAGTCCGGACACTTCCCCCCCCTTCCAGTCCGGACACTTTCCCCCCCTTCCGGTCCGGACACTTTCCCCCCCTTCCGTTCCGGACACTTTCACTCCCTTCCAGTCCGAACACTTTCACCCACTTCCGGTCCGGACACTTTCACCCCCTTCCGGTCCGGACACTTTCTCCCCCTTCCAGTCCGGACACTTTCACCCCCTTCCAGTCCGGACACTTTCACCCCCTTCCAGTCCAGACACTTTCCCCCCTTCCAGTCCAGACACTTTCCCCCCCTTCCAGTTCGGACACTTTCCCCCCCTGGCTGTAAAAGCAATCATTTCTCCTTGTCTCTGGCAGCATTCCTGCAGCCATTGAGAAATACTGTGTGAGCTGTGATTGGTCACAGCTTGTCACATGGTACAAGGCGGCTGTGAATAGCCCTGTACCATGTGACCTCTGTGATCATTCACAGATTTCATACGTAGTAAGCAATGATGTTAGGAAGTGACATCTTGCTTACTACTCTGCATGTGATCACTGATTGGCCAATCAGTGATCACATGATCGGGACCTCACACAGAGGTCCCGTCCGACGATTGGTGTTCCACTGTGTCCGGATGGTGGTGCTGCACGCTCCCAGGGAGCACGCACAAGCAGGGTGCGGGGAGGCCGTTTATAAACGGCCACCTGACCCTGCACTGGCACCGTCCAGCCATTTATATACAATGGCTGGACGGGAAGTGGTTAATGACTGGCACCTTTGGGGAGCGGGGGAGGGAGAGGGTACCCGAATTTGACAGGTACCCGCTCCTGCTGCGATCGCCTAGGCGATTGGAAGTTGTCCTCCCTGTAGTCTTCTAGGAAATGTGACAGGTCCCAGAAGACCACGGGGCCATTCACAAAGTGCAGCGCTTCTCATGCATGCACAGTGGGCACCCGGCTGTGAATCCGCAAGCAGCCCACACTAAAGATGCCGGCGCCAGAGAGAGAAGACAGCCGGTGAAACCAGCCGTGGTGAGGACATCGCTGGACCGAGGGACAGGTAAGTGTCTGTATTTTAAAAGTAAGCAGCAACTCATGGGGCCCCCCGGGCAATAGAGGATCATGGGACCCCTGTGTCCTCGCCCACACTCAAACCACACCCAAAAAAGCCCATGAAAAGGTACCAGGGGCATCACATGGGGCCCCCTACTGACCCCGGGCCCTCGGGCAGTGCCCGAATGGTCAGTCCGCCCCTGGCCAGCAGCCACAGTTTTTGTAGCTGCTGACTTTTATTTATTTTTTTAGGTGGAACTCCGCTTTAACTAATGCTTGGAAAGCTTCGGCATAGAAAGATTTGTCAGGACACCTGAACCCTCCAAGGACAGCCTTCTTCACTTCATCATCAGTGTTTACCGTTCCCACAGAAAGATTTATCCTCTTGTGAAATTTCACACGCTGAATGTTCACAGGAATGACTGCTGTGGGCTGGGAACCACCATGGCCGGGATCCTCACTGACGGGAGTACGGCCATCTGAGAAGATTTACACCATTCATAGGTCTTACTGAGGCTGAGCGTCTCATCTCTGCACTGTGCTCCAGGTCTCCTGTAGATATCCGTAGGGTTTTCGCCTTGACTGGCCTCTTACTTCTGCATGTAGTCCCGCCATTTTTATATCTGTAAAATTAAAAGTCCCGGTTTGACTTGAACGCCCCTCGTATAAAGTCCACTTTGATGTGACATTTTCTGTAATAGATTGATTTGTAGACTTTGTATACATCAGTGTTTCTCAACCTTTTTTCAGTCAAGGCACCTTTTAAAATTATGGACAGTCCTGAGGCACCCTTTAAAATTATAGACAGTCCTGAGGCACCCATTAAAATGATGGACAGTCCCGAGGCACCCTTTAAAATTATAGACAGTCCTGAGGCACCCATTAAAATGATGGACAGTCCCGAGGCACCCTTTAAAATTATAGACAGTCCTGAGGCACCCTTTAAAATTATAGACAGTCCTGAGGCACCCATTAAAATGATGGACAGTCCCGAGGCACCTTTTAAAATTATGAACAGTCCTCAGGCACCTTTTAAAATTATGGACAGTCCCGAGGCACCCTTTAAAATTATGGACAGTCCCAAGGCACCCTTTAAAATTATGGACAGTCCTGAGGCACCCTTTAAAATGATGGACAGTCCCGAGGCACCCTTTAAAATTATGGACAGTTCTGAGGCACCTTTTAAAATTATGGACACTCCCAAGGAACCCTTTAAAATTATGGACAGTCCCGAGGCACCTTTTAAAATTATGGACAGTCCCGAGGCACCCTTTAAATTTATAGACAGTCCTGAGGCACCCTTTAAAATTATGGACAGTCCCAAGGCACCTTTTAAAATGATGGACAGTCCTGAGGCACCCTTTAAAATGATGGACAGTCCCGAGGCACCCTCTAAAGTTATGGTCAGTCGCGGCACCCTTTAAAATTATGGACAGTCCTGAGGCACCCATTAAAATTATGGACAGTCCCGAGGCACCCTCTAAAGTTATGGTCAGTCGCGGCACCCTTTAAAATTATGGACAGTTCTGAGGCACCTTTTAAAATTATAGACAGTCCTGAGGCACCCTTTAAAATGATGGACAGTCCTGAGGCACCCTTTAAAATTATGGACAGTCCCGAGGCACCCTTTAAAGTTATGGACAGTCCTGAGGCACCCTTTAAAGTTATGGACAGTCCTGAGGCACCCTTTATATTGTAAAGTGCTGAGCAAACTGTTGGCGCTATATAAGTCCTGTATAATAATAATAATAATCAGATTTGGTACGTTATTGCAATTTGATTGACCATCAGAAATTTGAGCCCAAAACACATAAAACAGTCCTGCTGTCACCTTCACTGGCTTGGAAGACCAAACCCATTCAAGGTCCCAAGGCAGTACATCAGTGCAGTCTTTATAGGAGTCAGACCTTATTGGACAAGAGGATGAGGCCATCAGCATTACACCTCAAACACTTGTGAAGATCCACTTCTGGATGAAAGGTGACAACTTTTAATAAAAGAAATACTCTTTACGTCTGGAGGAAAAGAAATGTAATCTCCAAACACGGAAAGGTTTCTTCACAGTAAGAGCTGTGAGAATGTGGAATAGACTCCCTCAAGAGTTGGTTGTGGCCAGCTCAGTGGATTGCTGTAGGAAAGTCCTGGATTCTTTCTTGGATACACAAAATATAACTGGATATAACATTTATAGGGAAAGTTGATCCAGGGCAGGGGTGGGCAAACTGCGGCTCTCCAGCTATTGTGGAACTACATTTCCCATGAGGCATTGCAACATTACAAAACTGACAGTTACAGCTATAACTTGCAGAGGCATGATGGAACTTGTAGTCCTGCAACAGCTGGAGAGCCGCAGTTTTCCCACCCCTGATCCAGGGAATATCCGATTGCCTCTCGGGGGATCAGGAAGGAATTTTTTCCCCTGCAGGAGCAAATTGGATCGTGCTTTGCTGGGTTTTTTTTTGCCTTCCTCTGGATCAACTGTGGGTGTAGGATTATAACTTTTTTTTTTTTTTTGTTAATGGTTGAACTGGATGGACTTTTGTCTTTTTTTCAGCCACACTAACTATGGTGTCCTTTAAACATGCAGCAGTAAATGACCGCTGCTCAGTTCTCCGGCATTCTCAGAGGAGAGAGTTCTTCTCTGAATGCCTTTTTATGAATCGGTGTAGATCACTTCTCCGAATGAAGAGAGAAGCAATCTACAAACGCTTTGAAAGCTGGAAAATGGCTGCTGTTACTATAATCTCGTGAGATTACAGTAAGAGATCAAACAGCGTTTACTAAGCAGCGGTAAATTATCGCTGCTTTGTTTGCGGTTCCTCCAATTCTCCAGCTCTGGGCTGGAGAATCTGGAGGGAGAACACAGATCTCCAGTGAAGTACTGATATCGCTCCTTCATACACTGTATGCTGAGATGATCAGTGGAGAACATGTTCTTCACCAGGGGCAGACTGACCATTTGTAAACTCGGGCACTGCCCGAGGGCCCAGGGTAAGTAGGGGGCCCCATGAGATGCCCCTGGTACCTTTTTCATAGGCTTTTTTGAGTTTGGGCAAGGACACAGGGGCCCCATGATCCCCTATTGCCCGGGGGCCCCATGAGTTGTCAGTCCGCCCCTGTTCTCCACTGATCATCTCTATTTCCTAAACCACTAATGATCGGAGATCAGCAACGATCCTCAGGATCGACGTTGATCTCTGTTTCCTATTATTATTATTATTATACAGGATTTATGGCGCCAACAGTTTGCTCAGCGCTTTACAATATAACGGGAGACAATACAGCAACAATACAGTTCAATACAAGAGGGATAGGAGGGCCTGATCCTGGGAGCTTACAATCTAGGAGGGAGGGGCTAATGGTACAAAAGGTAGTAACTGTGGTGGATGGACTGGTTGGAAGAGTAGAAGATTCCATTATTAGCTGAGGGCAGGATAGGCTTCCCTGAAGAGAGAGGTTTTCAGAGATCGCCAAAAAGTGAGCAGAGTAGGCGATAATCTAATAAATTGGGGTAGAGAGTTCCAGAGGATGGGGGAAGCTCTGGAAAAGTCGTGGAGATGAGCATGGGAGGAGGAGACAAGAGAGCTAGAGAGCAGGAGGTCTTGGGAGGAGCGGAGAGTACGGTTTGGGTGATATTTAGAGACAAGATTGTCGATGTAATTTGGGACAGAGTTATAAGTGGTTTCCTAAACCACTAATGATCAGAGATCAGCAAAGATCCTCAGGATCACCGCTGATCCCCGTTTCCTAAACCACTAATGATTGGAGATCAGCAACGATCCTCAGGCTCGCCGCTGATCTCCGTTTCCTAAACCACTAACGATCGGAGATCGGCAACGATCCTCAGGATCGCCGCTGATCTCCGTTTCCTAAACCAGTAATGATTGGAGATCAGCAATAATCTCCGTTTCCTAAACCACTAATGATCGGAGATCAGCAACGATCCTCAGGATCGCCGCTGATCTCTGTTTCCTAAACCACTAATGATTGGAGATCGGCAACGATCCTCAGGATCACCGCTGATCTCTGTTTCCTAAACCACTAATGATCAGAGATTAGCAACGATCCTCGGGATCGCCGCTGATCTCTGTTTCCTAAAAGGACACCTATATAACTATGTAACATTTGTGTTAACAAGAGATATAGTTGAAAAGCATAATTTTTTCATGGAAAGGCCACAAAAAATGTAGTGCGCACTAAAAAAAAATATCCCAAGTGTATAGAATCTATCTGCAAAGTTACCCATTGAGCTTATAGTGTCACATTGCCAACACAGGTCCCAAGTAAAAAGAATTCCTACTAAAGCATTCTTACAGGAACAATTGCTCAGTTTGTTTTCTATTCACAACAGCAGTACAGCGACTCACCCCAATGAAAAAAATACCGAACTCTAAACAATTCAAGATAAATTACAGCCTTACGGAAACTAGAGTTGAATTCTTTAAAAACTCAACGGTGCGCTGTTCATGACAGAAACCACAGATAATTGAGCTGGTGGAAAAAAAAAATGCAAATAATATGACGCATAAAATGTTAATCATTTAGGAAGGGGCTCCTTTTTTAGCATTGTTACTTTGTAAAAGAAAAAAATATGTTTGGCAGGCGTCCCTGGAAGGGGAAACGTTACCCTCGGTTTTGCAAGAGACTTGTTGACTTCATGGTGTGCCTTCAATGACTTGTTTTGTTCTGGGGATTTTAGTCCTACTTTGTAGTAATGTCAATATTCACAGTTTTGTTTTCAGTTTTCAAAAAATTCATTGTAATTCATTGTAAAATGTCATTGTAATTTCTATGTCTGACTGTATTACCTATTTTTAATCATCGCTGGTAGTTTCTCTTTCCAGGTAAGGCAGGCCATAGATGGGGCGAAAACCGGACGTTTTTAACCACTTGAGCTCCTGAGGATTTTTCCCCCCTTAATGACCACGCCTTTTTTTGCTGTTTGGCGCTGCACTAATTCAAATAATAATTGCGCGGTCATGCAATGCTGTACCCAAACAAAATTAACGTCCTTTTTTTCACACAAATAGAGCTTTCTTTTGGTGGTATGTTATCACCTGTGCGCTTTTTATTTTTTGCGCTATAAACAAAAAAAACAGAAACATTTTGAAAAAAACCAATATTTTCTACTTTCAGCTATAAAAAATATATTGTAAACTCAAAGTTAGTCATAAATTTAAGCCAAAATGTATTCTGCTCCATGTTTTTGGCAAAAAAGTCCCAATAAGTGTCTATTGATTGTTTTGTGTGAAAGTTATAGCGTCTACAAACTATGGTATAGATACTGTAATTTATGCCTTTTTTTGCTATACAGCGCTGCACTAATTCAAATGATAATTGCGCGGTCATGCAATGCTGTACCCAAACAAAATTTACGTCCTCGATTGATCAAGGGGTTAAATGGGATTACTGGTGTACTGGCGGGCAAACTGGCGCTATCTGGGAGGGGCGCTAACACTATCGGAAGTCGCCAGCGACACTGATACAGTGATCAGTAAAAATCGGTTCACTGATCAGTGACACTGGTGACAGGGCAGTGAAGGGGTTAACTGGGGGGGGGATTAAGGGGTTAAACGGGATTACTGGTGTACTGCCGGGCAATCTGGTGCTATCTGGGAGGGGCGCTAACACTATCAGAAGTCGCCAGCGACACTGATACAGTGATCAGTAAAAATCGGTTCACTGATCAGTGACACTGGTGACAGGGCAGTGAAGGGGTTAACTGGGGGGGGGGGCGATCAGGGGGTTAAATGTGTCCTAGAGTGTTCTAACTGTGGGTATGTGCTGTTTTACTCACAATTTGTATGTCTTCTTCTCTGTCTGGAACGGAATGTGTCCAGGCAGAGAAGAATGACATCATATCCTGTCCTGTGCAACTGTCAACACAGGACAGGATAGGACAGGGACCGATCATCCGATTTCAGCCAGACATCACTAGCTGAAATCGAATGATTGATCCCTCTGGGATCAAATGGTGTCACTGGCGGGGTGGCGGGAGCGCGCGCGCGCGCGCGCCCCCTGCCCGCAAAAGCGTTGGGAGCGCGGAGCCCGTTTTAAAACGTGCTTTTGCGCCCCAGTGCCACCCTGCACGCGTATATATGCAGTGGCAGGGCGGCAAGTGGTTAAAAAACAAAATGAAAAATCGGTCGTTCAATCGGCTGACATTACCACCATTGGTAAAAAAAAAAATTGGCTGTATTTCGTTCCGTCTACGAATATAATAGCGGTGTCCCTGCAGAGAGCTCCGATATTATATTTTACATTTATATTTTACATTTAAAAGTATAGCAAAGTTGCAACATTGTATCTATTTGTATCCATTTCAGATACAGATGTTTCTATTCGAATACAAATACTGTAGATACAATGTTGCAACCGCAAAACATTTAAATGCCAAATATAATAGCGGAGCTCTCTGCAGGGACACTCCGCTAGTATTTTTGACATTTTAAAGTATTGCGGTTGCAACATTGTATCTATTTGTATCCGAATAGAAACATCTGTATCCAAAATGGATACAAATAGATACAGATGTTCTTCTTTTTCTTTATCTTCTTCTTCTTTTCCTTCTTCTTGCAGGTCAAGGCTCATGTGCATTTTTTTTAATTGGTAAAAAGATCGGCCGATTTGCCCATCATTGCTGTGAAAATTGACAAAATCGGCCATCATTGCTGTGATCGACAAAATCGGCCATTTTTTTTCCAACATGACCGATTAAAAAAATGTGTCAAAATCACGAAAAACGGTCGACAAATTCACCCACTAACGATCCAAAAATCGACCGATTATTCTTTTGGATGAATTTTCGGCCAATTTTCGACCCATCTGTGGCCTGCCTTAGTCATGAATTTCATGCAGACATTTTGGAGTTCAAGTGATCTCTTCATGCCTCCCGTTCTTTCCTTTCTGGATAGTAAGGTTTAATATCTAATTTATTCTAAGAGAATTGTAAAGGAAGAATTGCTATATTGCATTTTCCTTTGCTCTTGGTATGTGGGTGGGCCCTCTATGCCTCATGTACAATGCAGGAATGGGGGTCCTCAATTCTGTGTAATGACGTTGGAAAGGGCATGACAGGAGGAACAGCTTCATAGGACCAGTCATGCGGTGGGGGGGAAGCTCGTGGGAGAGAGAAATAAGATCAATATCCCTCTACTTTACAACCCGCTAGACTAAATGAGCTATTAAATCTTGTTATCCTTGGGGGGGGGAGGAGGGGCACCCATTAAAGAACTGTATATCTAAACCAAATTCTTTATACTTGTTTATAGGACAGGAAGGTAGCCAGAAACCTTAATTGTCCCTGCTTCTCTTTGCTGCCAATTGGTACCAGGTTGTGGCCCTCAGGATCTCCCCACCAAGCAGTTGCTGGGTCAGAAGGGCAACATTGCAGAAACTGTGCATGATGCAGTAGACAAGAGAATAATTGGGTCTAGACAGGTGTCCTAACAGGCACCAGTCAGGCCAGGCAAGGGTCAAGGCAGGCAGCAGGCAAGAAAGAAGTCAGATCCAGGCAGGGGTCAAGGCAGGAGGCAGGCAAGAGTAGCCAGATCCAGGCAGGGGTCAAGGCAGGCAGCAGGCAAGAGAGCAGTCAGATCCAGGCAGGGTATCACGTACCTGGTGTTAGAGGCCAAAGGAGAGAGCCAGAAACCTTAATTGTCCCTGCTTTTCTTAGCTGCCAATTGGTACCAGGTCGTGGCCCTCAGGATCTCCCCACCAAGCAGTTGCTGGGTCAGAAGGGCAACATTGCAGAAACTGTGCATGATGCAGTAGACAAGAGAATAATTGGGTCTAGACAGGTGTCCTAACAGGCACCAGTCAAGTCAGGCAAAGGTCAAGGCAGGCGACAGGCAAGAGAGTAATCAGATCCAGGCAGGGGTCAAGGCAGGCGGCAGGCAAGAGAGTAGTCAGATCCAGGCAGGAGTCAAGGCAGGTGGCAGGCAAGAGAGTAGTCAGATCCAGGCAGGATTCAAGGCAGGCGGCAGGCAAGAGAGTAATCAGATCCAGGCAGGGGTCAAGGCAGGCGGCAGGCAAGAGAGTAGTCAGATCCAGGCAGGGATCAAGACAGGAAGCAGGCAAGAGAGTAGTCAGATCCAGGCAGGGATCAAGGCAGGCAGCAGGCAAGAGAGTAGTCAGATCCAGGCAGGGGTCAAGGTAGATGGCAGGCAAGAGAGTAGTCTTAGTGGTGTTAGAGGCTAATGGAGAGAGGGCTTCCCTTTTGGCTAAGTTCCAGACTCCCCTGGATATGGGACAGAAGGAGTAAGGCCCAAAGTAGCACGGGTCGCCTGTAGGAGTGCTTGTCAGAGGTACACCCAGGAGCACAGCTGATACACTGGAATGGTGTCTGCAGACAGGTGGCACCCATGAGAGGTACGCAGGCCTTCAGGGTAGCAGAGGACCACAGAGTAGCTGGTTCAAAGCCAAGGTCAGATGCCAGGTGGAGTTTGGAGCAGATGTAGTCAATAGGATAGTCGGGGTCATACACAGGAGAGCAGGTGAGAATATCTATTAGCCAAGCCAGGGTCAGATCAGGAGATCAGGTGAGAACATCTATTAGCTAAGCTGAGGTCAGATCAGGAGTCGGGCAGAAAAGACAGGTCCAGGAACAAGCCAAATCAGTAACAGGAGATCACAGTAGCAAGGGAACACAGACAAAGGTCCTGGGGAACCAGAGATCAACCAGCAATTTGAGGAATTGATGAGTTTTCTTATAAAGGCCATCTGGCACCAAACTGAGCTAATGCGTGCGTAACTATGCGCCAGTGTGCATGCATGGTCTGGCTCGCCTCCGTGCGCCAATGCGCATAGATTTTCGCCAGCATGCATTTCTGCGGCCATGCAAGGTACTGGCAGGAATGCTAGATCTCCGAGTACCTCTGCTGTGGACAGAGCCCTGACACAGGGGTCAAGGCAGGTAGCAGGCAAGAGAGTAGTCAGGTCATTCTGGGTTGGCAGTAGAAAGGCAACTGGCAGGTAAGTTTTATAGCTCTAATTTTCAAGTAGTTGGTGAGAAGACCAGGCACTTCAAAGGCTAGAGTTTAAATACCCTTCTGGTCAGAGGACACACCCAGTGTCATTACTGGGAATTCTGAAAGACCTAGAGGTAGTGGTGGTCCTGGGAATCCTGGAAATACTGATAGGGATCCATTGAGGAATCCTAGAAGACCCTTCAGGGATCTTGTGAATATTTTCATGTTTTAATTACTAAGAGAATTAGAAGAGAAGAAACACTGGACCAATGTGTAAAAATCGCAATAATTTTACAATATTTAATCATTGAAAGAAACAAGGCATTGGGTTTTGAGTGTTCTATGGGACCCCCTTCCATTGAAAAGGTTCAAAAACAGAATATGAGTATCTGTGAAAAAACATGCTTCAGCAGCTAATTCTAGAAGTACAAAACGTGTCAACTATTTTATCCTCTTAACAAAATTAAAAGCCCATTTTAAGCTTTACATATACGTTAAGGAATGCATTTATCCTCAAGCCCTGCTTAGAAAGGCTAACTTGAGTAATCGTCTCTAGGATCATTGACTGAAGACTTTCTGTTGGATGTGTCAGTGCAAAATGTTCTGCGGATATTATAATAGTAGAAGAATCGCACTTTGCTGCTTTAGCTTTGGTTTAATTACTGAGAATCAAACCAAAAATTGCTTCCAGTTATGATAATGTGTCATTTTGTAGGGAGTGTTTACCGTTTTAAGCATCACCTCGGACTGTTTGGCTGTACTATGGTGCCACAATGGGCGCTCTAATTACAGAAGAATGCATTCATAGGAAACAAATGCCAATGAACTGTATGCTACGAAAATGTATGGGTTTCAGTTTGATTTGAACAGTCACTAATTATGGGTATACTAAATACACTTGGGTCCATATATTTTTGGACACAGGCACAATTTTTTTTTTCAGGTATTGACAAAAACATATTCAAGCTATAGTTCTATAATGGATATGGGCTGAAAGTGCGCACTCTCAGGTTTAATTTGAGGGTACGTACATCCAAATTGGAGGAAGGGTTTCGGAATTACAGCTAAGAGTAGCCATCTCCCCTTTTTCAAGGAACCAAAAGTAATTGGACAATTGAATATAATCATAAATAAAATGTTCATGTTTATTATTTTGTTGAGCATCCTTTACTGGCAATGACTGCCTGAAGTTTGGAACCCACGGACATGACCAAAGACTGGGTTTCCTCCTTTCTGATGCTTTGCCTGAAGTCTGGAACCCATGGACATGACCAAAGACTGGGTTTCCTCCTTTCTGATGCTTTGCCTGAAGTCTGGAACCCACGGACATGACCAAAGATGGGGTTTCCTCCTTTCTGATGCTTTGCCTGAAGTCTGGAACCCACGGACATGACCAAAGACTGGGTTTACTCCTGGAGCCCATAGAAATGACCAAAGACTGGGTTTCCTCCTTTCTGATGCTTTTCCTGAAGTCTAGAACCCACGGACATGACCAAAGACTGGGTTTTCGCCTTTCTGATGCTTTGCCTGAAGTCTGGAACCCACGGACATGACCAAAGACTAGGTGTTCTCCTGGAGCCCATGGACGTGACCAAAGACTGGGTTTCCTCCTTTCTGATGCTTTGCCTGAAGTCTGGAACCCATGGACATGACCAAAGACTGGGTTTCCTCCTTTCTGATGCTTTGCTTGAAGTCTGGAACCCATGGATATTACCAAAGACTGGGCTTCTTCCTTTCTGATGCTTTGCCTGAAGTCTGGAACCCATGGACATTACCAAAGACTGGGTTTTCACCTTTGTGATGCTTTGCCTGAAGCCTGGAACCCATGGACATTACCAAAGGCTGGGTTTCCTCCTTTCTGATGCTTTGCCTGAAGTCTGAAACCCATGGACATTACCAAAGACTGGGTTTTCACCTTTGTGATGCTTTGCCTGAAGTCTGGAACCCATGGACATTACCAAAGACTGGGTTTCATCCTTTCTGATGCTTTGCCTGAAGTCTGGAACCCATGGACATTACCAAAGACTGGGTTTCCTCCTTTCTGATGCTTTGCCGGACGTCTGGAACCCATGGACATTACAAAGACTGGGTTTTCGCCTCTGTGATGCTTTGCCTGAAGGCTGGAACCCACAGACATGACTAAAGACTGGGTTTCCTCCTTTCTGATGCTTTGCCTGAAGTCTGGAACCCACGGACATGACCAAAGACTAGGTTTACTCCTGGAGCCCATAGAAATGACCAAAGACTGGGTTTCCTCCTTTTTGATGCTTTGCCTGAAGTCTGGAACCCATGGACGTGACCAAAGACTGGGTTTCCTCCTTTCTGATGCTTTGCCTGAAGTCTGGAACCCATGGACAGGACCAAAGACTGGGTTTCCTTCTTTCTGATGCTTTGCTTGAAGTCTGGAACCCATGGATATTACCAAAGACTGGGTTTCTTCCTTTCTGATGCTTTGCCTGAAGTCTGGAACCCACGGACATGACCAAAGACTGGGTTTCCTCCTTTCTGATGCTTTGCCTGAAGTCTGGAACCCATGGACATGACCAAAGACTGGGTTTTCGCCTTTGCGATGCTTTGCCTGAAGTCTGGAACCCATGGACATTACAAAGACTGGGTTTTCGCCTTTGCGATGCTTTGCCTGAAGTCTGGAACCCATGGACATTACCAAAGACTGGGTTTCATCCTTTCTGATGCTTTGCCTGAAGTCTGGAACCCATGGACATTACAAAGACTGGGTTTTCACCTTTGTGATGCTTTGCCTGAAGTCTGGAACCCATGGACATCACCAAAGACTGGGCTTCCTCCTTTCTGATGCTTTGCCTGAAGTCTGGAACCCATGGACATCACCAAAGACTGGGCTTCCACCTTTCTGATGCTTTGCCTGAAGTCTGGAACCCATGGACATCACCAAAGACTGGGTTTCCTCCTTTCTGATGCTTTGCCTGAAGTCTGGAACCCATGGACATTACAAAGACTGGGTTTTCGCCTTTGTGATGCTTTGCCTGAAGTCTGGAACCCATGGACATCACCAAAAACTGTGTTTCTTCCTTTCTGATGCTTTGTCTGAAGTCTGGAACCCATGGACATTACAAAGACTGGGTTTTCGCCTTTTTGATGCTTTGCCTGAAGTCTGGAACCCATGGATATTACATATCCCGATCATATTCCACAAAACTGCTGATCTACTGGGATTTTGCACAGGTGATCAAATACCACCGAAAGAAAGCTAAATTCGTGGGAAAAAGAGGACGTAAATTTAATTTGGGTGCGGCGTTGCACGACCGTGCAATTGTCAGTTAAAGTTATGCATTGTAACGCAAAAAAATGGCCTGGTCAGGAGGAAAGGGGGGGGGGGAAATCCTCAGAAGGACAAGTGGTTAATAGCAAAAAGTCAAAAATATTGTTTTTTCGCAAAATTGTCGGTCTTTTTTTGTACAGCACAAAAAATAAAAAATGCACAGGCGATCAAATACCACCAAAAGAAAGTTAAATTTGTGGGAAAAAGAAGACGTAAATTTAATTTGGGTGCGGCGTTGCATGACCGCGCAATTGTCATTTAAAGTAATGCAGCGCCGTGACGCAAAAAAAACGCCTGGTCAGGAGGGGGGGGGGGGCGGTAAATCGTCTGGAGGGCAAGTAAGCAGCTGCACTAAGAATGTTTCTATTGGTATGCCCCGGCATCTCGTTCACATGAGAAACGCTGGCCCGTCCTATTAATAATCTTCCCCTTTTCACCTCTCTGGCTGCAGACAAAAGCGATGACGAATAAAACCCCAACGACCTTATCAAGGCCTCTCTGGAGCGCTGCCCATCAGATTTCTTGAAGTTTCTTGCTCGCCAGCTTCTGAATCGTTCGTTTACCTTTCCTCCGTGCAGACGAATACCCGCAGATTGTTTTTCCTTCGGCGGTGTGTATTTTGCGTTTGATGCGCAGGTGGAAAATGTCGTCTAAGAATGTGAAACTAACAGTTCAGTTATGATGATAAAGACATTGTCGTGATGATGGGAGCGTTCAGGTCGTTACATTGTTTATTCATTCCATAGACGTCAGTAGTTGAACCTGAAAGAAAATGAAGATTGAAAATCGCTGTTTGCTTTTTTGCCTGCGAAAAGTGCCGTCATTTACTTTCAGAGTCTTGGCATGTAGGGAAGGGGGGGGTCAGCCAGCCTGTTTTACACAATAAAATAAACACATCGGTATTTGCGCGCTCTTGCATAGGCACAGCGGCTAAATGGTTCGCACTTCCACCTGGCAGCACTCGGGCCGTTGGTTCGAATCTCAACCAAGGCACCACCTTCCTGGGGTTTGTCTCCCCCTGTACTGTGCCCTCCTGATCCCAGTATTGTGCCCTCCTGTCTCCCCCTGTACTGTGCCCTCCTGATCCCAGTATTGTGCCTCCTGACTCCCCCTGTACTGTGCCCTCCTGATCCTAGTATTGTGCCCTCCTGTCTCCCCCTGTACTGTGCCCTCCTGATCCCAGTATTGTGCCCTCCTGACTCTCCCTTTACTGTGCCCTCCTGATCCTAGTATTGTGCCCTCCTGTCTCCCCCTGTACTCTGCCCTCCTGATCCCAGTATTGTGCCCTCCTGATCCCAGTATTGTGCCCTCCTGATCCCAGTATTGTGCCCTCCTGTCTCCTCCTGTACTGTGCCCTCCTGATCCCAGTATTGTGCCCTCCTGACTCTCCCTTTACTGTGCCCTCCTTATCCCAGTATTGTGCTCTCCTGATCCCAGTATGGTGCCTTCCTGATCCCAGTATTGTGCCCTCCTGTCTTCCCCTGTACTGTGCCCTCCTGACTCCCCCCTGTACTGTGCCCTCCTGATCCCAGTATTGTGCCCTCCTGTCTTCCCCTGTACTGTGCCCTCCTGACTCCCCCCTGTACTGTGCCCTCCTGATCCCAGTATTGTGCCCTCCTGTCTCCCCCTGTGCCTGTGTGGGTTTCCTCCCACGCTCTAAAGACATGCTGGTAGGTGAATTGGCTTCTGTCTAAATTGTCCCTAGTATGTATATGTATGAATGTGAGTTAGGGACCTTAGATTGTACGCTCCTCGGGGCGGGGACTAATATCCCCTCCCTCCTAGATTGTAAGCTCCAAGGAGCAGGGCCCTCGAACCCCTCGTGTATCGCATTGATCTATTTTCCCCAAGCTGCTTGGCAATTGCCCCGTAGCCCTTTCCAGTCTTATGGAAGTCCATAATTTTGTCTCTGGTGTCTTTTGACAGCTCTTTGGTCTTGCCCATGGTAGTAGTTGGCGTCTGACTGACTGCGGGGTGGACAGGTGTCTTTAAAGAGCTCAGACAGGTGCTACTAAGTTAGATTAATGAGTGGAGTAGAGGTGGACTTTTTAAAGGTGCAGTAACAGGTCTTTGAGAGCCAGAATTCTTGCTGTTTCTCAGGTATTCAAATACTTATGTTCAGCAGTGCAAAACAAATAAATTCTTTACAAATCATACAATGTGATTTCCTGGATTTTTTTTTTAATTCTGTCTCTCAGAGTGGGAATGTACCTACAATGTGAATGTCAGACCCCTCCATGATTTCTAAGTGAGAACTTGCAAAATCGCAGGGGGTTCAAATACTTCTGTTCCTCACTGTATGTACTCAGTACTTGGTTTGGGCCCCTTTTGCAGCAATTACTGCCTCAATGCGGCGTGGCATGGAAGCTATCAGCCTGTGGCACTGCTGAGGTGTTATGGAAGACCAGGATGCTTCAATAGCGGCCTTCAGCTCTTCTGCATTGTTCGGTCTCATGTCTCTCATCTTTCTCTTGGCAATGCCCCATAGATTCTCTATGGGGTTCAGGTCAGGTGAGTTTGCTGGCCAATCAAGGACAGTAATCCCACGGTCATTGAACCAGGTTTTGGTGCTTTGGGCAGTGTGGGCGGTGCCAAGTCCTGCTGGAAAATGAAGTCAGCATCCCCATAAAGCTCGTCTGTGGAAGGAAGCATGAAGTGCTCCAAAATCTCCTGGTAGACGGCTGCGTTGACCCTGGACTTAATGAAGCACAGTGGACCAACACCAGCAGATGACATGGCTCCCCAAATCAACACAGACTGTGGAAACTTCACACTGGACTTCAAGCATCTTGCAGTGTGTGCCTCTCCATTCTTCCTCCATACTCGGGGTCCTTGGGCCTCTCCATTCTTCCTCCATACTCGGGGTCCTTGGGCCTCTCCATTCTTCCTCCATACTCGGGGTCCTTGGGCCTCTCCATTCTTCCTCCATACTCGGGGTCCTTGGTCCTCTCCATTCTTCCTCCATACTCGGGGTCCTTGGGCCTCTCCATTCTTCCTCCATACTCGGGGTCCTTGGGCCTCTCCATTCTTCCTCCATACTCGGGGTCCTTGGGCCTCTCCATTCTTCCTCCATACTCGGGGTCCTTGGGCCTCTCCATTCTTCCTCCATACTCGGGGTCCTTGGGCCTCTCCATTCTTCCTCCATACTCGGGGTCCTTGGGCCTCTCCATTCTTCCTCCATACTCGGGGTCCTTGGGCCTCTCCATTCTTCCTCCATACTCGGGGTCCTTGGGCCTCTCCATTCTTCCTCCATACTAGGGGTCCTTGGGCCTCTCCATTCTTCCTCCATACTCGGGTCCTTGGTTTCTCTCATCAGAAAAGAGGACTTTGGACCACTGAGCAACAGACCAGGTCTGTTTTTCTTTAGCCCAGGTAAGATGCTTCTGACGTTGTTTGTTGTTCAGGAGCGGCTTGACAAGAGGAATACGACATTTGAAGCCCATGTCCAGGATCCGTCTGTGTGGTGCTCTTGATGCACTGACTCCAGCCTCAGTCCACTCCTTGTGAAAGTCCCCAACAATTTTGAATGGCCTTTTCCTGACAATCCTCTCCAGGCTGCGGTCATCTCTGCTGCTTGTGCACCTTTTTCTTCCACACTTTTCCCTTCCACATAACTTTCTATTAATGTGCTTTGATACAGCACTTTGGGAACATCCAACTTCTTTTGCAATGACCTTTTGAGGCTTTCCCTCCTTATGGAGGGTGTCAGTGATGATGTCAGGTCAGCAGTCTTTCCCATGATTGTGATTCCTACTGAACCAGACTGAGAGACCATTTAAAGGCTCAGGAACCCTTTGCAGGCGTTATGGCTGAATGAGCTGATTAGAGTGGGACACTTTGAGCCGAGAATATTCCACCTTTTCACAATATTCTCATTTTCTGAGATTGTGGATTTGGGGTTTTCATGAGCTGTAAGCCATAATCCTCACAATGATGACAAATCACGGCTGGAACTATCTTGCTTTGCATGTAATGAGTCTCATATATTAGTTTCACCTTTTAAGTTGCTGCACTGAAATAAATGAACTTTTGCAGGATATTCTAATTTTTTTAGTTTCACCTGTATATGTATAGCGCTGCGTACATTGATGGTGCTATATAAGTTCCTGAAATATTAGCACTTCCACCTGGCAGTACTCGGGTTGCTGGTTCAAATCCCAACCACGGCACCACCTGCCTGGAGTTTGCATGTTCTCCCTGTGCCTGTGTAAGTTTCTTCTGGGTACTCCGGTTTCCTCCCACACTGCAAAGACATGCTGGTAGGTGAATTGGCTCCTGTCTACATTGGTCCTAGTATGTGTATGTATGAATGTGAGTTAGGGACCTTAGCTTGTACGCTCCTCGGGGACTGATGTGAATGTACAAAGATATGTAAAGAGCTGCGTAAATTGACGGCGCTATATAAGTACCTGTAATAATACACCACGGGTGCCAGGGGGAACCTGAGAAGAGGAGCATCAGGGTAAAGCCCAGGGGTGGACTGACCATTTGGAAACTCGGGCACTGCCCGAGGGCCCGGGGTCAGTAGGGGGCCCCATGAGATGCCCCTAGTACCTTTTTCATAGGCTTTTTTGAGTTTGGGCAAGGACACAGGGGCCCCATGATCCCCTATTGCCCGGGGGCCCCATGAATTGTCAGTCCGCCCCTGGTAAAGCCATTGTACAAACCAAGTAATCATGACATGTTATTTTAAAAAAAAAAGGGGGGTATAATAGCAGCAAAGGATATAACTCCACCTTATGTGCACCTCATGTCTTTGAAAACCCAGATATTACCTTGTAAAAGTAGCAGTGACATCATCACTGTGCTGTACATAGCCTCAGCAGAGCTGTGGGAGGAGCCCAGCAGTTCCCACCCATCGCAGAAAACTACAGGAGGGGGCGGAGACAAGACCAGTCACCCTGTGCACAGAGAGAGAGCAGCAGTGAGCGGTCTTTCATACATTTGACCATAGGCCGGGCAGGAAGTGGTTAAACTTTTTTTGGCTACCCCCTCATCCCCCCTCTCCCTCGACATAACCCGCAGGGATTTGGTCGCTACTCAAACTCCCTCTAACCCCCTTCCCCCTCACTCAGCTACCCCCTCATCACCCCTCTCCCACGGCCCCACCACTGCTCTGACCTCCACTCCCACCCCACCCTACATTTCTTCAGTTATTTCCTTAGCAACACTAACTAGGGCCAATTAAAAACAGGATCCAATTAGTTCTGGTCAAGGGCTTTTGGCCTGATCCTTGTCCCACCTGATGGTCCATAAGGATCAGGGGCGGACTGACCGTTCAAGCACTCGGGCACTGCCCGAGGGCCCGGGGTCAGTAGGGGGCCCCATGAAATGCCCCTGGTACCTTTTTATAGGCTTTTTTGAGTTTGGGCAAGGACACAGGGGTCCTATGATCCCCTATTGCCCGGGGGCCCCATGAGTTGTCAGTCAGCCCCTGATAAGGATATATGCCCACCAGCAGAAGCTGACTACCTACCTCTTTATTTAAGCCAAATGGACCATAGCCCAATCTTGGAATACCCCATTCATTGTCTTTCAGGGGGTGAGGACGCACATGACCGCCTTGATGCTCAATGAGCAAATGTCCAGTATCCTGAATGATTCACATTCCAAATTCCTTAAGATACGGGAACCGTGGATTTCTCACAAGTTTCCTACACTTCAACTGGCCTGTTCGGGCCGCAGATGATCGCTGCCATCGAGAAGCGTCTGAAATGTCCTTTTTTGTTCCGTCTCCATCTTCCCCATTCCTCCTCTTGCTAAAATTTCTCTTTTCATATCTTTTCTTTTCATTCTTTTCTGACATATCAGACTGGATGTCGCTCCACTTCCTTAAACTGAACCTCTCCAAGACCGAGTTTCTTGTCTTCCCCCCAGCCCGGACCCCACCCCCCATTGACTTCTCTATCACATCCAACAACGCCACCATCAAACCCACCCCGCAGGCCAGAGTACTTGGTGTCATTCTGGACTCCAACCTATCCTTCCAGCCCCAAGTCCAATCTTTAACAAACTCATGCAGACTCCACCTCCGCAACATGCAGACTCCGCCTCCGCAACATCGCCAAAATCCGCACGTTCCTAACCCCAGAAACCACTAAACAGCTCATCCACTCCCTCATCATATCACTGAGTGAATGAGGCTGCCAGACTCATTCACCTTTCCAACCGCTCCATCTCCGCAACCCCCCTCTGCCAATCCCTCCACTGGCTTCCGATTGCTCAACGGATCAAATTCAAAATCCTAACACTGACGTACAAAGCCGTCCACCATACTGCCCCGAACTACATCACTGACCTAATATCCAAGTACCACCCAACACGCACACTCCGCTCCTCACAAGATCTCCTTCTCTCTAGTTCCCTGGTCTCCTCCTCCCATGCCCGCCTCCAGGACTTCTCCAGGGTGTCACCCATCCTCTGGAACTCCCTGCCCCAACCCATCAGATTATCACCTACTCTCCTCTCCTTTAGGCGCACCCTGAAAACCCATCTCTTCAGGGAAGCCTACCCCACCCCCTGCTAACTTGCCGACCTCCTCCACTCTTCCTACCACTCCATCCCCCACAGCTATCTCCTCCTGTGCCACCATCCCCTCCCTCCTAGATTGTAAGCTCCAAAGAGCAGGGCCCTCGATCCCCTCGTGTTTTGCATTGTATTGGTATTGTTCTGTCACATGTTCTGTCCCCCTTTGTAATGTACAGCGCTGAGCGAACTATTGGCGCTTTATAAATACTGTATAATAATAATAATAATTTTCTTCCTCGTTTTCTTTTTTGGTCCTTCTCTCTCATTTGTAGGGTCATGATGGTCCCCCGGAGGCTGGCTGCCTGCAGGGGGCCACTACTGAGGTGATCATAGGAAGGCCTCGGGGATTTGGCTTACTATTGTTTTTATTCACAGCCATTACACTACAATTCGATGTTCATTTCCACATGGAAGAAAAGTATATTTGAAATATATTTTTAAAATGTTCTTCCCAAATATATTGACATATATTTGAAATGCTACAATTTTGGCCGTATTCAATATATTTCAAAATATATTACAATAAATAAATTCCAGTCTACTGTACTGTGTCCGCAGTCTCTGGTCATCTCCTGTACTATGTCCGCAGTCTCTGGTCATCTCCTGTACTGTGTCCGCAGTCTCTGGTCATCTCCTGTACTGTGTCCGCAGTCTCTGGTCATCCCTGTACTGTGTCCGCAGTCTCTGGTCATCTCCTGTACTATGTCCGCGGTCTCTGATCATCTCCTGTACTGTGTCCGCAGTCTCTGGTCATCTCCTGTACTGTGTCCGCAGTCTCTGGTCATCTCCTGTACTATGTCCGCAGTCTCTGGTCATCTCTTGTACTATGTCCGCAGTCTCTGGTCATCTCCTGTACTGTGTCCGCAGTCTCTGATCATCTCCTGTACTGTGTCCGCAGTCTCTGATCATCTCCTGTACTGTGTCCGCAGTCTCTGGTCATCCCCTGTACTGTGTCCGCAGTCTCTGGTCATCCCCTGTACTGTGTCCGCAGTCTCTGGTCATCTACTGTACTATGTCCGCAGTCTCTGGTCATCTACTGTACTATGTCCGCAGTCTCTGGTCATCTACTGTACTATGTCCGCAGTCTCTGGTCATCCCCTGTACTGTGTCCGCAGTCTCTGGTCATCTACTGTACTATGTCCGCAGTCTCTGGTCATCTCCTGTACTGTGTCCGCAGTCTCTGGTCATCTCCTGTACTGTGTCCGCAGTCTCTGGTCATCTCCTGTACTGTGTCCGCAGTCTCTGGTCATCTCCTGTACTGTGTCCGCAGTCTCTGGTCATCTCCTGTACTGTGTCCGCAGTCTCTGGTCATCCCCTGTACTGTGTCTGCAGTCTCTGGTCATCCCCTGTACTGTGTCTGCAGTCTCTGGTCATCTCCTTTACCAGGTCCGCAGTCTCTGGTCATCTCCTGTACTATGTCCGCAGTCTCCGGTCATCTCCTGTACTGTGTCCGCAGTCTCTGGTCATCTCCTGTACTGTGTCCGCAGTCTCTGGTCATCTCCTGTACCGTGTCCGCAGTCTCTGGTCATCCCCTGTACTGTGTCTGCAGTCTCTGGTCATCCCCTGTACTGTGTCTGCAGTCTCTGGTCATCCCCTGTACTGTGTCCGCAGTCTCTGGTCATCTCCTGTACCAGGTCCGCAGTCTCTGGTCATCTCCTGTACTGTGTCCGCAGTCTCCGGTCATCTCCTGTGCTGTGTCCGCAGTCTCCGGTCATCTCCTGTACTGTGTCCGCAGTCTCTGGTCATCTCCTGTACTGTGTCTGCAGTCTCTGGTCATCTCCTGTACTGTGTCCGCAGTCTCTGGTCATCTCCTGTACTGTGTCCGCAGTCTCCGGTCATCTCCTGTGCTGTGTCCGCAGTCTCCGGTCATCTCCTGTACTGTGTCCGCAGTCTCTGGTCATCCCCTGTACTGTGTCTGCAGTCTCTGGTCATCCCCTGTACTGTGTCCGCAGTCTCTGGTCATCTCCTGTACCAGGTCCGCAGTCTCTGGTCATCTCCTGTACTGTGTCCGCAGTCTCTGGTCATCTCCTGTGCTGTGTCCGCAGTCTCCGGTCATCTCCTGTACTGTGTCCGCAGTCTCTGGTCATCTCCTGTACTGTGTCCGCAGTCTCTGGTCATCTCCTGTACCGTGTCCGCAGTCTCTGGTCATCTCCTGTACTGTGTCCGCAGTCTCTGGTCATCTCCTGTACTGTGTCCGCAGTCTCTGGTCATCTCCTGTACCGTGTCCGCAGTCTCTGGTCATCCCCTGTACTGTGTCTGCAGTCTCTGGTCATCCCCTGTACCGTGTCTGCAGTCTCTGGTCATCCCCTGTACTGTGTCCGCAGTCTCTGGTCATCCCCTGTACTGTGTCTGCAGTCTCTGGTCATCTCCTGTACTGTGTCCGCAGTCTCTGGTCATCCCCTGTACTGTGTCTGCAGTCTCTGGTCATCCCCTGTACTGTGTCCGCAGTCTCTGTTCATCTCCTGTACTATGTTTGCAGTTCATTGGGTCAGAATTTGTTTCTTCTTCTTTTCCTCCTCTAAAATCTAGGTGCGTCTTACAGAGCGAAAAAAAAATACAGTAAATTAAAACTCCATCAAGGCAATATTTAGAACAGGTTGGCAGTCCTGGTAATTCAAGAGCAGAGATCTTGCTGCCAAACGCTAAAGTCGCACAATATAATGTTTTTCCAGATGGGTCAACATGTCGGAGTTCACTACCGATGAATTATTGGTCATGTGTGGGCTGAGCCTTTAATATAATCTTTCTTTGATGGGGAAAATGAATCAGCATTGTTGGGAACCCAATGGAGAGCCAAAGCCGCACTAAATCTGTAACTGTATGTTCTTGTTTTGAAATACGCTTTCAATCCATCAACACGGCGCTTTGTTTCTGGGCCCGTAATCTTGTTTCATTTCATGTTTTGCCTGTCACGCTCTGCTGGATTTACCAGGAGAAATTATGCAATGTATTAGGGGAATAAACAGCATTGTGTAAATCCAGGTCTGCAGGAAGCACAGAAACACCTCCATCCAAACAATCCTCCCCTCGCTTGTTATCATCCGATAATTGCCTTTATTTATTTATTTACATTGAAGGCAGCCTGGACCATTACTCAGTATACCTGACACCATATTCTCACTATTTATGGGCACAACTTGCTCGGTATTTCAGAAGATAAGGATCCTGTCTGTGTCATAGACTTGAAGCTTTCCCATCTCAAACTAGCTAAATATTTCCCCCTCTTCAGTTTATCATGAATGCTGCTGCCAGACGCATCCACCTTACTAACCGTTCTGTATCTGCCACCCCTCTCTGCCAATCCCTCCACTGACCTCCACTCAGTGTCCTCCACCCCTCTCTGCCAATCCCTCCACTGACCTCCACTCAGTGTCCTCCATCCCTGTCTGCCAATCCCTCCACTGGCCTCCACTCAGTGTCCTCCACCCCTCTCTGCCAATCCCTCCACTGACCTCCACTCAGTGTCCTCCATCCCTGTCTGCCAATCCCTCCACTGGCCTCCACTCAGTGTCCTCCACCCCTCTCTGCCAATCCCTCCACTGGCCTCCACTCAGTGTCCTCCACCCCTCTCTGCCAATCCCTCCACTGGCCTCCACTCAGTGGCCTCCACCCCTCTCTGCCAATCCCTCCACTGGCCTCCACTCAGTGTCCTCCACCCCTCTCTGCCAATCCCTCCACTGGCCTCCACTCAGTGTCCTCCACCCCTCTCTGCCAATCCCTCCACTGGCCTCCACTCAGTGTCCTCCACCCCTCTCTGCCAATCCCTCCACTGGCCTCCACTCAGTGTCCTCCACCCCTCTCTGGCAATCCCTCCACTGGCCTCCACTCAGTGTCCTCCACCCCTCTCTGCCAATCCCTCCACTGACCTCCACTCAGTGTCCTCCACCCCCCTCTGCCAATCCCTCCACTGGCCTCCACTCAGTGTCCTCCATCCCTCTCTGCCAATCCCTCCACTGGCCTCCACTCAGTGTCCTCCACCCCTCTCTGCCAATCCCTCCACTGGCCTCCACTCAGTGTCCTCCACCCCTCTCTGCCAATCCCTCCACTGGCCTCCACTCAGTGTCCTCCACCCCTCTCTGCCAATCACTCCACTGGCCTCCACTCAGTGTCCTCCACCCCTCTCTGCCAATCCCTCCACTGGCCTCCACTCAGTGTCCTCCATCCCTCTTTGCCAATCCCTCCACTGTCCTCCACTCAGTGCCAAAAAATACAGCAAAGCATGATCCAATTTGCTCCTACAGGGAAAAAACATTCCTTCCTGATCCCCCGAGAGGCAATCGGATATTCCCTGGATCAACTTTACCTATAAATGTTATATCCAGTTATATTCTGTGTATGCAAGAAAGAATCCAGGACTTTCCTACAGCAATCCACTGAGCTGGCCACAACCAACTCTTGAGGGAGTCTATTCCACATTCTCACAGCTCTTACTGTGAAGAAACCTTTCCGTGTTTGGAGATTAAATCTCTTTTCCTCCAGATGTAAAGAGCGCCCCCTTGTCCTCTGTGATGACTTCAGGGGGAATAACTACACCGAGTTCACTATATGAACCACTAATGTATATATACATGGAGATCATATCCCCCCTTATGTATTATACATGGAGATCATATCCCCCTTATGTATTATACATGGAGATCGTATCCCCCCTTATGTATTATACATGGAGATCATATCCCCCTTATGTATTATATATGGAGATCATATCCCCCCCTTATGTATTATACATGGAGATCATATCCCCCCTTATGTATTATACATGGAGATCATATCCCCCCTTATGTATTATACATGGAGATCATATCCCCCCTTATGTATTATACATGGATATCATATCCCCCTTATGTATTATACATGGAGATCATATCCCCCTTATGTATTATACATGGAGATCATATCCCCCCCTTATGTATTATACATGGAGATCATATCCCCCCTTATGTATTATACATGGAGATCATATCCCCCTTATGTATTATACATAGAGATCATATCCCCCTTATGTATTATACATGGAGATCATATCCCCCCTTATGTATTATACATGGAGATCATATCCCCCCTTATGTATTATACATGGAGATCATATCCCCCCTTATGTATTATACATGGAGATCATATCTCCCCTTATGTATTATACATGGAGATCATATCCCCCCTTATGTATTATACATGGAGATCATATCCCCCCTTATGTATTATACATGGAGATCATATCCCCCTTTATGTATTATACATGGAGATCATATCCCCCTTATGTATTATACATAGAGATCATATCCCCCCCTTATGTATTATACATGGAGATCATATCCCCCCTTATGTATTATACATGGAGATCATATCCCCCCTTATGTATTATACATGGAGATCATATCCCCCCTTATGTATTATACATGGAGATCATATCCTCCCTTATGTATTATACATGGAGATCATATCCCCCCTTATGTATTATACATGGAGATCATATCCTCCCTTATGTATTATACATGGAGATCATATCCCCCCTTATGTATTATATATGGAGATCATATCCCCCTTATGTATTATACATGGAGATCATATCCCCCCCTTATGTATTATACATGGAGATCATATCCCCCCTTATGTATTATACATGGAGATCATATCCCCCTTATGTATTATACATGGAGATCATATCCCCCTTATGTATTATACATGGAGATCATATCCCCCTTATGTATTATACATGGAGATCATATCCCCCCTTATGTATTATACATGGTGATCATATCCCCCTTATGTATTATACATGGAGATCATATCCCCCTTATGTATTATACATGGAGATCATATCCCCCTTATGTATTATACATGGAGATCATATCCCCCCCTTATGTATTATACATGGAGATCATATCCCCCTTATGTATTATACATGGAGATCATATCCCCCCCTTATGTATTATACATGGAGATCATATCCCCCCCTTATGTATTATACATGGAGATCATATCCCCCTTATGTATTATACATGGAGATCATATCCCCCCTTATGTATTATACATGGAGATCATATCCCCCCTTATGTATTATACATGGTGATCATATCCCCCTTATGTATTATACATGGAGATCACATCCCCCCTTATGTATTATACATGGAGATCATATCCCCCCCTTATGTATTATACATGGAGATCATATCCCCCTTATGTATTATACATGGAGATCATATCCCCCCCTTATGTATTATACATGGAGATCATATCCCCCCTTATGTATTATACATGGAGATCATATCCCCCTTATGTATTATACATGGAGATCATATCCCCCTTATGTATTATACATGGAGATCATATCCCCCCTTATGTATTATACATGGAGATCATATCCCCCCTTATGTATTATACATGGAGAGCATATCCCCCTTATGTATTATACATGGAGATCATATCCCCCTTATGTATTATACATGGAGATCATATCCCCCCTTATGTATTATACATGGAGATCATATCCCCCTTATGTATTATACATGGAGATCATATCCCCCCTTATGTATTATACATGGAGATCATATCCCCCTTATGTATTATACATGGAGATCATATCCCCCCTTATGTATTATACATGGAGATCATATCCCCCTTATGTATTATACATGGAGATCATATCCCCCTTATGTATTATACATGGAGATCATATCCCCCCTTATGTATTATACATGGTGATCATATCCCCCTTATGTATTATACATGGAGATCATATCCCCCTTATGTATTATACATGGAGATCATATCCCCCCTTATGTATTATACATGGAGATCATATCCCCCTTATGTATTATACATGGAGATCATATCCCCCCCTTATGTATTATACATGGAGATCATATCCCCCTTATGTATTATACATGGAGATCATATCCCCCCTTATGTATTATACATGGAGATCATATCCCCCCCTTATGTATTATACATGGAGATCATATCCCCCTTATGTATTATACATGGAGATCATATCCCCCCTTATGTATTATACATGGAGATCATATCCCCCCTTATGTATTATACATGGTGATCATATCCCCCTTATGTATTATACATGGAGATCACATCCCCCCTTATGTATTATACATGGAGATCATATCCCCCCCTTATGTATTATACATGGAGATCATATCCCCCTTATGTATTATACATGGAGATCATATCCCCCCCTTATGTATTATACATGGAGATCATATCCCCCCTTATGTATTATACATGGAGATCATATCCCCCTTATGTATTATACATGGAGATCATATCCCCCTTATGTATTATACATGGAGATCATATCCCCCCTTATGTATTATACATGGAGAGCATATCCCCCCTTATGTATTATATATGGAGATCATATCCCCCTTATGTATTATACATGGAGATCATATCCCCCCTTATGTATTATACATGGAGAGCATATCCCCCTTATGTATTATACATGGAGATCATATCCCCCTTATGTATTATACATGGAGATCATATCCCCCCCTTATGTATTATACATGGAGATCATATCCCCCTTATGTATTATACATGGAGATCATATCCCCCCTTATGTATTATACATGGAGATCATATCCCCCTTATGTATTATACATGGAGATCATATCCCCCCTTATGTATTATACATGGAGATCATATCCCCCCCTTATGTATTATACATGGAGATCATATCCCCCTTATGTATTATACATGGAGATCATATCCCCCCTTATGTATTATACATGGAGATCATATCCCCCCTTAGGTATTATACATGGAGATCATATCCCCCCTTATGTATTATACATGGTGATCATATCCCCCCCTTATGTATTATACATGGTGATCATATCCCCCCTTATGTATTATACATGGTGATCATATCCCCCCCTTATGTATTATACATGGAGATCATATCCCCCCCTTATGTATTATACATGGAGATCATATCCTCCCTTATGTATTATACATGGAGATCATATCCCCCTTATGTATTATACATGGAGATCATATCCCCCCCTTATGTATTATACATAGTGATCATATCCCCCCTTATGTATTATACATGGAGATCATATCCCCCTTATGTATTATACATGGAGATCATACCCCCCCCTTATGTATTATACATGGTGATCATATCCCCCCTTATGTATTATACATGGAGATCACATCCCCCCCTTATGTATTATACATGGAGATCATATCCCCCCTTATGTATTATACATGGAGATCATATCCCCCCTTATGTATTATACATGGAGATCATATCCCCCCTTATGTATTATACATGGAGATCATATCCCCCCTTATGTATTATAAGGCCACTCCTTCCTGCTGAGTGCCCCCAGAGCAAGCAGTTTTGTGTGTCCTATGGATCAATAAATGCACACTATATTCATCTATCCTCCGGTGTGCGGCTGACCCTTCTTCCTATTGCATTGTGTGTGGTGGTGAGCCAGAGCCTGCACCTGTTGTGGATGGATCTGGATTGTTTGCCTGAGCGGTATACCTTTGGCTCTTCTGCCCCTCCCTCCTGCTGAGTGCCCCCAGAGCAAGTAGTTTGTTATGGGGCACTCAAGCAGGCTCACTCCCGAGCCTCTGCTCTGTGTGGCCATTCACACACCGGCCCTGCCCTCTCTCCCTCCTCAATGACTAAGACAGCAGCGGGAGCCATTGACTGTCAATCACAGTAAATGAAGAAGGAGAGGGGGCATGGCCAAGCTACGGCTCTGTGTGTGAATGGACACACAGAGCAGTGACTCGGGAGTGAGCCTGCTTGAGTGCCCCCATAACAAACTGCTTGCTCTGGGGGCACTCAGCAGGACAGAGGGGCTTGGGACCCAAGAAGGGGAGACTGAGATGAGGAGGCTGGATCGTGATGGGGCACAGGTAAGTATTAGGAGGGGCTTGGGAGGGGCTTGCTTCACACAGAAGGTTTTTCACCTTCATGCAACCACTTTAAACAAGGCCCTGAAAAACTTGTTCATGATCTTTACAGTTCCACGTGGCATTACGCCGCATCCTCTTCACATGCACTCAGATCGTTTGCCAAACTCGAATAATTGACATTTGCAATTAGTCTGCTGGCTCAGATGAGATAGGAAGGTGTGTGTCAATGTTGTCACCTAGCCCAATGCACAATACAGTAGGAAGGTGTATTTGCTGAGCGCACACTTTTCTGATACCACGAGATTAAAATACAGTCAAGAATGATTTTCTTTTCTTTGTATGTGAATTAGAGCATTAATGCTGAACTTGGAACATCTAATGAGTGATCAAGCAGAACAGATAGGACAACTAAATATAACAAGCACTATACGGAGACTGTGACGGGAGTGACTTTGGGTGGGGGGCCCATGGAACACAGCTCACTTTGGAGAGGTGGGGAGACCCCTGTCTCAGCTCCCCATATCCCTATTATGTTTAAGTCACCCTGTGCCTGTTAGGGGTACAGGGTGATCTGTCCTAATATTGTGTAGACATGTCTAGGAGATAGGTGGGGTGGGGGGTTGTGGATTGTTTGGTATTGTGTGGCTGCATCCCATTGTTCTATTGTTTGTCTGGCTTGGGAGCAAACTATTATGGGATGTATGTGTTTATGTGTATTAGCTTAGTGGGGGGTGTCTCCAGCAGCCCTCCCTCCTGATGGGACTGTCTGCTGGTGTGAAGTCTGAATACCTGTGTGTCTCTTGTTACTAAATGTAGATCGCCCCACCCTGTATCATTATGCCGGGAGGGGGGACTGTCCCCTGAGTGTATATTTCTTGTATCTGTGTTCAAATAAAGTCGTCTACCTCCTGGTTTACTTAAAGACTGGTGTCGTCTAGTCTTGTATGGTCGGCTGTGGTGTCTGTTGTCGGTGTTCGGACGGGGAAGCGGGATTCTAACGGAAGTACTCAAGCACAGTCTGGGTCGGTTCCGTTACAAAGACAATGGGGGAGATTTACTAAAACTGGAGCACTCAGAATCTGGTGCAGCTGTGCATGGCAGCCAATCAGCTTCTGACTTCAGCTCTTTGGCAATAAAACCTGGAAGCTGATTGGTTACCATGCACAGCTGCACCAGATTTTACACTCTCCAGTTTTAACCCTGGTACACATCTGTGCGGGTGGTGATGCTGCGGATCCGCACAAATATCTCCCGCCGCACCACCCTCACAGAGGAATGCGGACCCGTGGGCGGGGGCCATTAATTCTAATGGCATGCCACCTGCACTAGAAATCGCAACCGTACTGGGAACCTCGGCTGCGTTTTCCAAAGAAGTGCAGGGACTTCTTCCCTGCGTGTCCCGTGTCACGGGAGTCCATTCAAATGAATGGGCTCTTTTGCCCCCGCAAAACGCAGCCCGCAGGAACGCGGAGATGTGAACCTGGCCTTAATAAATATCCCCCAATGTGCAATGTGTTGACAGCTTCCCAGGTATATGTGGAGCATACTGTGACCCCAGAAGATGTGCTGCTTTGGCTTTTGGTTGCTTATCCAGTAAAAGATTCCTCTGATTAGCTGAGGTGGAGTTTGAGACGTCATCAGCCAGTCTGCCTCAGCTACTCAGAGGAAGCTTCAACTGTTAGTGGCGCCAGCAGTTCATTTGGACCAGGTTCGTCCAAATGAACTATTTCGGAACTATATCTAAAAAAGGGAAGTTCCGTTGATCCTCCTTCTCCCCATCTATTCCATTTTTGGCAGGTTTTTTAAGAGCAGGTTCTGATTTCTGGCAGGTACCTGATCCCAGTTCTGCTGGGATTGCCAAGGCTCAGATGAGATTGTCAAGGCAATCCCAGCAGAAGACCTTTCCTCCTCTTTTCCTGCAACCACCTTGGACATGTAACAGGTCCCAGTAGGCCGTGGGACCATCCACAAAGCGCCATACGGCTCATGCATGCGCAGTGGGGTGGAGGGATATTCACCAAAATGTGATATTTTTGATAGTGTCCAATAAACATATATTCAGCCAACAGTTGGCTAACTCACCCCTGTGACCCATATTGAGCCAACAGTTGGCTAACTCACCCCTGTGACCCATATTCAGCCAACAGTTGGCTAACTCACCCCTGTGACCCATATTGAGCCAACAGTTGGCTAACTCACCCCTGTGACCCATATTCAGCCAACAGTTGGCTAACTCACCCCTGTGACCCATATTGAGCCAACAGTTGGCTAACTCACCCCTGTGACCCATATTGAGCCAACAGTGGGCTAACTCACCCCTGTGACCCATATTCAGCCAACAGCAGGTAAACGCACCTCTGTGACCCATATTCAGCCAACAGTGGGCTAACGCACCGCTGTGACCCATATTCAGCCAACAGCGGGCTAGCGCACCCCTGTGACCCATATTCAGCCATTAGCGGGCTAACGCACCCCTGTGACCCATATTCAGCCATTAGCGGGCTAACGCACCCCTGTGACCCATACTCAGCCAAAAGCGGGCTAACTCACCCCTGTGACCTATATTCAGCCAACAGTGGGCTAACGCACCCCTGTGACTCATATTCAGCCAACAGAGGGCTAACTCACCCCTGTGACCCATATTGAGCCAACAGTGGGCTAACTCACCCCTGTGACCCATATTGAGCCAACAGCAGGCTAACGCACCCCTGTGACCCATATTCAGCCAACAGCGGGCTAATGCACCCTTGTGACCCATATTCAGCCAACAGCGGGCTAACGCACCCTTGTGACCCATATTCAGCCAACAGCGGGCTAACGCACCCTTGTGACCCATATTCAGCCAACAGCGGGCTAATGCACCCCTGTGACCCATAATGAGCCAACAGCGGGCTAACGCACCCGTAACCCATATTCAACCAACAGCTGGCTAACGCACCCCTGTGAGCCATATTCAGCCAACAGCGGGCTAATGCACCCATAACACATATTCAACCAACAGCTGGCTAATGCACCCCTGTGAGCCATATTCAGCCTACAGCGGGCTAACGCACCCCTGTGACCCTTATTCAGCCAACAGCGGGCTAACTCACCCCTGTGACCCATCGCCACTCACGTTAACCCCTTCTTGCCCAGTGCCATTAGTACAGTGTCAGTGCTTTTTTGTTAGCACTGATCAATGTATTGGTGTCACTGGGGATGTCAGTGACACCAAGTCAGTTTCCCCCCCAGTGTCAGAATGCCCGCCGCAGTCCCGCAGTCCCACTATAAGTCGCTGATCGCCGCCATTACTAGTAAATAAATAAATAAAAAATTCTAGTATCTATACCGCCATTTGTAAACACTAAAACTTTCCCGTAAACCCTTTAATATACACGTATTGGGATTTTTTTTAGCAACGACATGTCGCAGAATATATTTTGACCCAAATTTATGATGAAATTTGATTTTTAAATTTTTTTTACTAGACATGTTTAATAGCAAAAAGTAAAAAATATTGTTTTGTTTTCTCAAAATTGACGGTCTTTTTTTTTATAGAGCAAAAAATACAAACCGCACAGGCGATCAAATACCACTGAAAGAAAGCTCCATTTGTGGAGGAAAAAAAGGATGTAAATTTCATTGGGGTGTGGCGTTGCATGACAGCGCAATTGTCAACGCAGCGCCGTAACACAAAAAATGGTCAGGAATGGGGGGGGGGAGGGGTTAATTAAGCTTTGGCAATATAACTTGGAGGCTGATTGGTTTCTATGCAGAACTGCACCAGATTTTTCACACTTCAGTTTTAGTAAATAACCCCCAGTGTGATCCATACCCAGGGGCGGACTGACCATTTGGAAACTCGGGCACTGCCCGAGGGCCCGGGCTCAGTAGGGGGCCCCATGAGATGCCCCTGGTACCATTTTCATAGGCTTTTTTGAGTGTGGGCAAGGACACAGGGGCCCCATGATCCCCTATTGCCCGGGGGACCCCATGAGTTGTCAGTCCGTCCCTGCCCATACCTAAGGCTCATTCACCTCACACATGCTGGCTAATTATTAATTTCTCAAAAAAAAAAAAAAATTGGCAGTTTATGTTGAACTGTCACAGAAAAAAAACAAACCTTTGAAAGACATACTTGGAAGTAACTTGCCCCTGTTTGGAATCAACACATTGTGCAATCCAATGTGGCCGTGAGTAATGGTAAATAGACGACAAGGCCTATAAAAATAAGGGTGTTTCCTGTATTTGGTTAAACCTTACTTTATTGTATAATCCTTTTGTGCTGTCTGATCTCCCACACTGCTATATGCAGGGCTGTGCCACCAGACTCCATGCACCCGAATCGTCTCGGGAGACCCATTGACATAACAAAGCAATTGTGTTAGTTTGTTACACAGATTGCTATTCTTCTTATTGTCACCCGATTTATGATTTATTGCGGCTAAGAAAGTGCATCGAGTTTGTTTGTTTAGAACTTTATTTAACAAAAAAATTTCTGTCTTGCAGTGAGCAACACAGCATCATAGATGTACAGTATATGCTATTGGGTATCTTGCCGCCCACAGGAGGATTGGACAGTCAGTGAAAAATTAAAAAGTGTTCAGCATCCTCTAGTGCCGCCCTTCTCAACCAGGGTGCCTTGAGGTTTCCTCAGGGGTGCCTTGAGGTTTCTTCAGGGGTGCCTTGAGGTTTCCTCAGGAGTGCCTTGAGGTTTCCTCAGGGGTGCCTTGAGGTTTCTTCAGGGGTGCCTTGAGGTTTCCTCAGCTGTGCCTTGAGGTTTCCTCAGGGGTGCCTTGAGGTTTCTTCAGGGGTGCCTTGAGGTTTCTTTAGGGGTGCCTTGAGGTTTCTTCAGGGGTGCCTTGAGGTTTCTTTAGGGGTGCCTTGAGGTTTCTTCAGGGGTGCCTTGAGGTTTCTTCAGGGGTGCCTTGAAGTTTCCTCAGGGGTGCCTTGAGGTTTCTTTAGGGGTGCCTTGAGGTTTCCTTAGGGGTGCCTTGAGGTTTCCTTAGGGGTGCTTGAGGTTTCTTCAGGGGTGCCTTGAGGTTTCTTTAGGGGTGCCTTGGTAAAATGTCTAAAAATTGCCCAAAGACACCAATAATGGGGCTCAGAGACACCAATAATGGGTCACAATTCCTCCTAATGACACCAATGATGGTGCACAATTCTTCCCACTGACACCAATGATGGGGCACAATTCCTCTCACTGACACCAATGATGGTACACAATTCCTTTCACTGACACCAATGATGGGGCACAATTCCTCCCAATGACACCAATAATGGGGCCCAAATGACACCAATGATGGATCACAATTCTGACGATGTTAACCAAGCAGAGGATGCAAGTGCTGGAAGAAGTGGAAAAACTTTTGTTAGTGTGGTTGAATGAAAAACAGCTGACAGGTGATGGCGTTAGTGAAGCTATGATCTGTGAAGAAGCCAGGAAACTGCACTGATTTACATTGAACCTTATGGGAAAATTTGATTTGGTTGCTGACCAAATTCGGTTCGCGACCCCGATCGTAGGGGTCAGAACGGATTAACCTGATTTACATTGAACCTTGTGGGAAAATTTGATTCGGTTGGTGGCCAAATTCGGGTTCGCGACCACGTTCGTAGGGGTCAGAACGGATTAACCTGATTTACATTGAACCCTATGGGAAAATTGGATTCGGTTGGCGACCAAATTCGGTTCGCAACCACGTTCGAAGGGGTCAGAATGGATATCACTATATAACGTTTTGGATAGTGTCTGAAAAGATTAGGACTCCTGTTAAGTTTTTATGGCAGTTATGGAGGAAACAGAGGGCCCTGATCCTGAGAGCTTACAATCTAGAAGGAAGAGTTAGTGATACAAAAAGTAATGGCTGTGGGGGGGGGGGGGGGGGGGGGGTGAGCTGATGGCTGAAATAAATGGCAGTTTACTAGGTAGAAGCAGGATAGGCTTCATTAAAGAGAAAGGTTTTCTGGGAACATCTAAAGGTGGATAGATTAGGAGACAGCCGGACAGATTGGGGTAGAGAGTTCCATAGGATGGGAGAAGCTCGGAAGAAGTCCTGGAGGAGAGCATGGGAGGAGGTGACAGGGGAACTAGAGAGCAGAAGGTCTTGGGAGGATCGAAGAGAGTGGTTTGGCTGATATTTTGAGACCAGTTTGGTGATGTAGCTGGGGGCAGAGTTGTGGATGGCAGTTGTTTTTAGTGTTTTGAATTTTATTCGTTGGGTGAGTGGAAACCAGTGGAGGGATTGGCAGAGAGGGCTGGAGGACACTGAGTGGAGGTCAGTGGAGGGATTGGCAGAGAGGGGTGGAGGACACTGAGTGGAGGCCAGTGGAGGGATTGGCAGAGAGGGGTGGAGGACACTGAGTGGAGGCCAGTGGAGGGATTGGCAGAGAGGGGTGGAGGACACTGAATGGAGGTCAGTGGAGGGATTGGCAGAGAGGGGTGGAGGACACTGAGTGGAGGTCAAAGGAGGGATTGGCAGAGAGGGGTGGAGGACACTGAGTGGAGGCCAGTGGAGGGTTTGGCAGAGAGGGGTGGAGGACACTGAGTGGAGGTCAGTGGAGGGATTGGCAGAGAGGGGTGGAGGACACTGAGTGGAGGCCAGTGGAGGGATTGGCAGAGAGGGGTGGAGGACACTGAGTGGAGGCCAGTGGAGGGATTGGCAGAGAGGGGTGGAGGACACTGAATGGAGGTCAGTGGAGGGATTGGCAGAGAGGGGTGGAGGACACTGAGTGGAGGTCAAAGGAGGGATTGGCAGAGAGGGGTGGAGGACACTGAGTGGAGGCCAGTGGAGGGTTTGGCAGAGAGGAGTGGAGGACACTGAGTGGAGGCCAGTGGAAGGATTGGCAGAGAGGGGTGGAGGACACTGAGTGGAGGCCAGTGGAGGGATTGGCAGAGAGGGGTGGAGGACACTGAATGGAGGTCAGTGGAGGGATTGGCAGAGAGGGGTGGCAGACACTGAATGGTTGGTAAGGTGGATGAGCCTGGCAGCCATATACATGATGGACTGGAGGGGGGTGGCCTATGTAAAGGTCATCCAATGAGGAGGGAGTTGCAGTAGTCGAGGCGAGAGATAACCAGGGAGTGAATTAGGAGCTTTGCGTTCTCATTGGTTAAAAAGGGACGTATTCTGGCGATGTTGCGGAGGTTGAGGCGCCATGATTTGGACAGGGATCGGATGTGGGCCTGAAAGGATAGTTCAGAATCCAGGGTTCCCCCTCGTACCCTAGCATGCAGAGATGGGTTGATAATGGTGCTATTGATCCTGACCGAGAAATCAGGGGAAGAGGCATGTGGGGGGAGGTAATATTATGAGCTCAGTTTTGGATAGATTGAATTTTAGGAAGTGGAGTGACATCCAGTCTGATATGTCTGTTAGCAAATCATATATTCCACTTTGGAGAGTTTGGCCACTAATAAAAAAAGTAACTATATCTATAGTGTGATCCTTTTCTGTTCGACAGAATAAACTGGGAACGAGCAAGTGAGCAACATGTGTTTTCTGTTCTCCTCTTGGTACAGATACTGCATCTTGGTTATACCTAGCCCTCAGATCACCGATAATCCTGTGACATAAACAAGGCCATACCTATGCAGATGTAGTAAGAAAGGCAAGTAGATTCCGTTGAGTCACTAGAATTATCGATTGGCTCTAGTGTACCCCGGATTTTCTCATTTGTTTTTAATTCAACACTGCGCACCTTTCTTCCACCTTTATAAATCAGCTGAAAACATCATCCTTTGTATTTGGTATTATTAACCCCCCTGGCGGTATTCCTGAGTGTAGCTCGGGGTAAAGTTTCAGTACCAGAAGTGGTAATTCCAAGCTACACTCGGGCTTACCATGCGGCGTTGCTCAGGGATTCCCTGCAGCGCTTACCTTGTCCTTCACTCCTGCAATGTCCCCCCTGCAGCGTCCCCGGCCATCTCCTCCAGTCGATGCCGGCATCCGGCTTCCATGTTCCGGTCCCTGCAAGCTTCGGGACGTACGGGGGCCGGAACGGTGGCAAATTTAAACATTTTTACAAACTGTCATTTTATTAGAAATGAATTTGACACAGTATAACATTCCTGTATCAAACCATTTCACATACATTTTGTCCCGAGTGCTTTGTCCGGCGCCCTGCCTGCATTTTTACTGTTCTTTCTGCCTGGAAACTGAGAAACGTCCATGGCGTCCAAAAAGCGTCCCTTTAGGTCAGACGCGGTTTTAGACCGGCTAGAGAACAGCGATAGTAAATCAGAACCACTTGCAGAATTGAGTGATAATGATTCGTGGGGGAAATTCATCATCAGACACGGAAAACGATTCTGTGACTGAGCTCAGCGCTGTGTGAACTTGGCGCTATATTTCACATTTCAGTGTTTTTGGTTTGATTATATTATTGAATTACATTTATTATTATTTTATTATTATTTTTTATGATTATTTATTAAATTATAATTTATGATTTCGTGTCTCAAGTGTTATCCTCCCGGGATGTTTACTAGACTCTTGTTCAGACAGATTTCAGTGAGTTATTCCTAAAAATTACAGGAATACAATAACAAAAATACATATTTCCATGCAAAAAAAATGTACCGCTTTGAGCACAGAAATACTGACATCATCAGACCGCTAGGGAGGCTACAGTCAGGCCACACACTTCCAGAAGCCTAACAACGGTCTTCGCATCAAGCCAGCAGTTTTCACTTACACCTTGTAAGATCCTTGTTGGCCTCTCTCCATGTAATGTGAAGTGTAGACGAGGACATGAAAACCATCCGGGTATCAGCGCCGTCCAGAAAATGGCGCCAAAGTCTTCACAACTAGACTTTTCTTTGGTCTTTAAACCCCCACGGCTGATCCAGCGCTGGTATGAAATTCTCCACAATTGCAGGCAGCTGTGGCTCCGGCAGGAGAATTGACCGCAATGGCTATACGAGGCCAGGGAAATCTGCCACGTTAGCCCTGTGTGAGGCCATGTTCACGGGGACGTTTTATGTCGGGGATTTGAAACCTTCCAAGGAGATTTGCTCTTAAAGCTGAACTTCAGGAACAACAAGGATTATTGAGATGGATTTCTCATAAACCACAAAGGATGGAAATCTGCGCTGTGTGCACCAAAGGCAAACCAAGGTGGAAGCGGCAGTGACATCATCACTGTCCAGTACATAGTCTGTGCAGATGGCTGTCCCATATGGGAGAAAAATATATTTGAAATACTACAATTTTGGCCATATTATTATTATTATACAGGATTTATATTATTATTATTATTATACAGGATTTATATTATTATTATTATTATACAGGATTTATATATTATTATTATTATACAGGATTTATATTATTATTATTATACAGGATTTATATTATTATTATTATTATACAGGATTTATATATTATTATTATTATACAGGATTTATGGCACCAACAGTTTGCTCAGCACTTTACAATATAACGGGAGACAATACAGCAACCATACAGTTCAATACAAGAGGGATAGGAGGGCCCTGATCCTGGGAGCTTACAATCTAAGAGGGAGGGGCTAGTGGTACAAAAGGTAATAACTGTGGGGGATGGACTGGTTGGAAGAGTAGAAGATTCCATTATTAGCTGAGGGCAGGATAGGCTTCCCTGAAGAGATTTTGAGAGGTTTTCAGAGATCGCCTAAAAGTGCGCAGAGTAGGCGATAGTCTGATAGATTGGGGTAGAGAGTTCCAGAGGATGGGGGAAGCTCTGGAGAAGTCCAATATATTTCAAAATATATGTGAGAGCTGTGAGAATGTGGAATAGACTCCCTCAAAAGTTGGTTGTGGCCAGCTCAGTGGATTGCTGTAGGAAAGTCCTGGATTCTTTCTTGGATACACAGAATATAACATTTATAGGGAAAGTCGATCCAGGAAATATCCGATTGCCTCTCGGGGGATCAGGAAGGATTTTTTTTCCCTGCAGGAGCAAATTGGATTGTACTTTGCTGGGTTTTTTTGCCTTCCTATAATTTTTTTTTTTTTAAACGGTTGAACTTTTGTCTTTTTTCAGCCAGACTAACTATGTAACCAATATATTTTATTTATTTCAGGTACTTATATAGCACCATCAATTTACGCAGCGCTTTTACATATATATTGTACATTCACATTGGTCCCCGCCCCCGAGGAGCGTACAATCTAAGGTCCCTAACCCTCAAGGGGTGTACAATCTAAGGTCCCTAACTCACATCCATACATACACATACTAGGGACAATTTAGACAGGAGCCAACTAACCTATCAGCAAGTTTTTGGAGTGTGGAAGGAAACTGGAGTACCCAGAGGAAACCCACACAGGCACAGGGAGAACATGCAAACTCCAGGCAGGTGGTGCTGTGGTTGGGATTCGAACCAACAACCCAAGTACTGCCAGGCGGAGGTGCTAACCATTTAGCCACTGTGCTGCCCATGTATAGCTATATATACACACGCACGTATTTGGGCTTCCCAACATTACATATTATATATATACACTGCATGTTGAAATGCGCTTTATTACAAAATATATGAAAAATATTTTTAAAAATACATTTCTAATACACCGTATGTCTTTAAAAATACGAATTTACATTTTTGGAATGCATTTTCAAATATATGTAAAAATATATGTTAAAATTACTTTTTTGAACGTTAAAAAACAAAAATCTGAAGAATATATTTTAAAAAAATATATTTTTAAAAATCTAGATATTTTTTTAAATATATTCTTCAGTTGTTTTTTTTTAACATATAAAAAAGTAATTATTTTGTAAATCACTGAGCAAACTGTTGGCGCTATATAAATCCTGTATAATAATTATAACTTTATAGTAGAGCATACAATAAAGGCAAACTTTTTTTTACGTTTTGGATAGAGTGAAGAGGGGTTAGACCCTCTGTCAGGTTTTTGTTGATTTCTGTACACCCTCTCTATTTGTCCTGGTTACCAATATAATTGAAAGTGAAAGGTTGTCCCCAGAAAAGTAATAGAGGGGGAATCTTCCAATGGATACAC
>NW_028321174.1:0-50642 GCF_062004578.1 Staurois parvus
ATATTGAACCCTACGGACTAAGACTGGGGGGCCATTAAAGGTCGTGTGTGGGAAGGGCGGGGCCAACTCAATATTGAACCCTACGGACTAAGACTGGGGGGCCATTAAAGGTCATATGTGTGGAAAGGGCGGGGCCAACTCAATATTGAACCCTACGGACTAAAACTGGGGGGGGCATTAAAGGTCATGTGCGTGGAAAGGGCGGGGCCTACTCAATATTGAACCCTACGGACTAAGACTGGGGGGCCATTAAAGGTCATGTGTGTGGAAAGGGCGGGGCCAACTCAGTATTGAACCCTACGGACTAAGACTGGGGGGCCATTAAAGGTCATGTGTGTGGAAAGGGCGGGGCCAACCCAATATTGAACCCTACGGACTAAGACTGGGGGGGCCATTACAGGTCATGTGTGTGAAAAGGGCGGGGCCAACCCAATATTGAACCCTACGGACTAAGACTGGGGGGGCCATTACAGGTCATGTGTGTGGAAAGGGCGGGGGCCCAATACTTGGGACAATATAGTGCATGTACGGTATGGTGGAGCAGGTTAACCCAGAGGAGTAATGACACATACAGACTCTAGGGGGCCCTGTAATATCATTGTGACCAATAGTCCTCTACATTCTCTCCATCCCATTGGTGTCTGTAGGGTCAGGGAGGAGGGGTGCTCAGGGGGGCCAGCTGCCCATCCCAGCCAATCAATTCCTTCCTGAGCACACCTATCCATGGGTGGCAGACAGGAGATTGTATGCTGGTGTGATTGTAAGTTCTAGTGACCAGTCCCTGTAGGCACCAGAAGTTCCCGGATTGTGTCCGACGTGTTCCCGGATTGTGTCCGACGTGTTCCCGGATTGTGTCCGACGTGTTCCCGGATTGTGTCCGACGTGTTCCCGGATTGTGTCCGACGTGTGTTCCCGGATTGTGTCCGACGTGTGTTCCCGGATTGTGTCCGACGTGTGTTCCCGGATTGTGTCCGACGCGTGTTCCCGGATTGTGTCCCGCGTGTTCCCGGATTGTGTCCGACGCGTGTTCACGGATTGTGTCCGACGTGTGTTCCCGGATTGTGTCCGACGCGTGTTCCCGGATTGTGTCCCACGCGTGTTCCCGGATTGTGTCCCACGCGTGTTCCCGGATTGTGTCCCACGCGTGTTCCCGGATTAATTCTGAGAATTCCATGTTTTCATTTGTACAATTCCTTCCATTGTAGTTTCCAATCTAACAATCCGCTCACATGGAACATTTCTTTCCTCCAGCGGCGTCAGTTATCCAGCAGGATCTGGAGCAGAGACGCTATTTAATGAGCGGGAATTTGGCTCCTGTGAAGACGAGAAATGTGGTCCCCCATGACGTTGGTGACCCAGGTGAGAGGACCACCATCTCCTCTCTCTCCTGTCCTCCATGTCTCTCTCTGCTCCTCCCTCTCCTGTCCTCCATGTGTTATCTTTGCTCCTCCCTCTCCTGTCCTCCATATCTCCCTCTGCTCCTCCCTCTCCTTTCCTCCATATCTCTCTCTGCTCCTCCCTCTCCTGTCCTCCATGTCTCTCTCTGCTCCTCCTTCTCCTGTCCTCCATATCTCTCTCTGCTCCTCCTTCTCCTGTCCTCCATATCTCTCTCTGCTCCTCCCTCTCCTTTCCTCAATATCTCTCTCTGCTCCTCCCTCTCCTTTCCTCCATGTGTTATCTTTGCTCCTCCATCTCCTGTCCTCCATGTCTCTCTCTGCTCCTCCCTCTCCTGTCCTCCATGTCTCTCTCTGCTCCTCCATCTCCTGTCCTCCATGTCTCTCTCTCTGCTCCTCCATCTCCTGTCCTCCATATCTCTCTCTGCTCCTCCCTCTCCTGTCCTCCATGTCTCTCTCTGCTCCTCCATCTCCTGTCCTCCATGTCTCTCTCTCTGCTCCTCCATCTCCTGTCCTCCATATCTCTCTCTGCTCCTCCATCTCCTGTCCTCCATGTCTCTCTCTGCTCCTCCCTCTCCTTTCCTCCATATCTCTCTGCTCCTCCCTCTCCTGTCCTCCATATCTCTCTGCTCCTCCCTCTCCTGTCCTCCATGTGTTATCTTTGCTCCTCCTTCTCCTGTCCTCCATGTCTCTCTCTGCTCCTCCCTCTCCTTTCCTTCATATCTCTCTCTGCTCCTCCTTCTCCTGTCCTCCATTTCTCTCTCTGCTCCTCCTTCTCCTGTCCTCCATGTCTCTCTCTGCTCCTCCATCTCCTGTCCTTCATGTCTCTCTCTGTTCTTCCCTCTCCTGTCCTCCATATCTCTCTGCTCCTCCCTCTCCTTTCCTCCATATCTCTCTGCTCCTCCCTCTCCTGTCCTCCATGTGTTATCTTTGCTCCTCCTTCTCCTGTCCTCCATATCTCTCTCTGCTCCTCCCTCTCCTGTCCTCCATGTCTCTCTCTGCTCCTCCCTCTCCTGTCCTCCATGTTTCTCTCTGCTCCTCCCTCTCCTTTCCTCCATATCTCTCTGCTCTTCCCTCTCCTGTCCTCTATGTGTTATCTTTGCTCCTCCCTCCCCTGTCCTCCATATCTCTCTATGCTCCTCCCTCTCCTTTCCTCCATGTCTCTCTCTGCTCCTCCTTCTCCTGTCCTCCATATCTCTCTCTGCTCCTCCATCTCCTGTCCTCCATGTCTCTCTCTGCTCCTCCATCTCCTGTCCTTCATGTCTCTCTCTGTTCTTCCCTCTCCTGTCCTCCATATCTCTCTACTCCTCCCTCTCCTTTCCTCCATATCTCTCTGCTCCTCCCTCTCCTTTCCTCCATATCTCTCTGCTCCTCCCTCTCCTGTCCTCCATGTGTTATCTTTGCTCCTCCTTCTCCTGTCCTCCATATATCTCTCTGCTCCTCCCTCTCCTGTCCTCCATATCTCTCTCTGCTCCTCCGTCTCCTGTCCTCCATGTTTCTCTCTGCTCCTCCCTCTCCTTTCCTCCATATCTCTCTGCTCCTCCCTCTCCTGTCCTCCATGTGTTATCTTTGCTCCTCCATCTCCTGTCCTCCATGTCTCTCTCTGCTCCTCCATCTCCTGTCCTCCATATCTCTCTCTGCTCCTCCATCTCCTGTCCTCCATGTCTCTCTCTGCTCCTCCCTCTCCTTTCCTCCATATCTCTCTGCTCCTCCCTCTCCTGTCCTCCATGTGTTATCTTTGCTCCTCCTTCTCCTGTCCTCCATATCTCTCTCTGCTCCTCCCTCTCCTGTCCTCCATGTCTCTCTCTGCTCCTCCATCTCCTGTCCTCCATGTCTCTCTCTGCTCCTCCCTCTCCTTTCCGCCATATCTCTCTGCTCCTCCCTCCCCTGTCCTCCATGTGTTATCTTTGCTCCTCCCTCTCCTGTCCTCCATATCTCTCTCTGCTCCTCCGTCTCCTGTCCTCCATGTTTCTCTCTGCTCCTCCCTCTCCTTTCCTCCATATCTCTCTGCTCCTCCCTCTCCTGTCCTCCATGTGTTATCTTTGCTCCTCCATCTCCTGTCCTCCATGTCTCTCTCTGCTCCTCCATCTCCTGTCCTCCATATCTCTCTCTGCTCCTCCATCTCCTGTCCTCCATGTCTCTCTCTGCTCCTCCCTCTCCTTTCCTCCATATCTCTCTGCTCCTCCCTCTCCTGTCCTCCATGTGTTATCTTTGCTCCTCCTTCTCCTGTCCTCCATATCTCTCTCTGCTCCTCCCTCTCCTGTCCTCCATGTCTCTCTCTGCTCCTCCATCTCCTGTCCTCCATGTCTCTCTCTGCTCCTCCCTCTCCTTTCCGCCATATCTCTCTGCTCCTCCCTCCCCTGTCCTCCATGTGTTATCTTTGCTCCTCCCTCTCCTGTCCTCCATATCTCTCTCTGCTCCTCCATCTTCTGTCCTTCACGTCTCTCTCTGCTCTTCCCTCTCCTGTCCTCCATGTCTCTCTCTGCTTTTCCCTCTCCTGTCCTCCATGTCTGTCTCTGTTCTTTCCTCTCCTGTCCTCCATGTCTCTCTCTGCTCCTCCCTCTCCTGTCCTCCACGTTTCTCTCTGCTCCTCCCTCTCCTGTCCTCCACGTTTCTCTCTGCTCCTCCCTCTCCTGTCCTCCACGTTTCTCTCTGCTCATCCTTCTCCTGTCCTCCACGTTTCTCTCTGCTCCTCCCTCTCCTGTCCTCCTCGTCTTTTTCTGCTGCTCCCTCCTCTGTCCTTCATGTTTCTCTCTGCTCCTCCTGCTCCTGTCCTCCACGTTTCTCTCTGCTCCTCCCTCTCCTGTCCTCCACGTTTCTCTCTGCTCCTCCTTCTCCTGTCCTCCACGTTTCTCTCTGCTCCTCCTGCTCCTGTCCTCCACGTTTCTCTCTGCTCCTCCTTCTCCTGTCCTCCTCGTCTTTTTCTGCTGCTCCCTCTTCTGTCCTTCATGTTTCTCTCTGCTCCTCCTGCTCCTGTCCTCCACATTTCTCTCTGCTCCTCCCTCTCCTGTCCTCCTCGTCTTTTTCTGCTGCTCCCTCTCCTGTCCTTCATGTTTGTCTCTGCTCCTCCCTAATCTTCTGATTGTTCCCGGTTCCCTAGATGATGAGCCGTGGCAGAGACTCAACGCTTACATCATCCATGACACCGCCGACTGGAAGGACCTAAATCTCAAATTTGTGCTGCAAGTCTATCGAGACTATCACATGACCAAGAGCGCCTCCTACCTCCGAGACATGTGGCCGATCTGCCGGGTAAATATCACGACAGGTGGGTGAAATGTCATTGGCTCAGTGCTTGATGTGTCTGTGATATTTGTCTCCTTAAGGTGGTCATGGAGTCGTCTCTAAGATTCGATCAGGACGGCGATGGTCTGATTGAGAACTCCGGCTTCGCTGACCAGACGTACGACGGTTGGGTGATGACAGGACCCAGGTGAGGGCGGGGACAATCAAGGGAGACACTCCCCCTGGGAATGATTACCTCGCCATAACCTGAATTTTTAGATGGTTTTTATATTATCCTATAGATTCTTTATTTTACTAAATTGAAGCCACGTCCTTCCATGAGGTTTAGTCTGCAGAGAATGCTGGACTTTCCAATCAGAGAGCCCAGCACTGCTCACATGGTGGCTGCCATTGTATAATGACCATCTCTTCCTCCATCCTCTCCCTCCCTCCCGCCCCCTCTTCTTTCCTATCACCCCCATCCCTCTCCCTCCCTCCCGCCCCCTCTTCTTTCCTATCATCCCCCCATCCCTCTCCTTCCCTCCCGCCCCCTCTTCTTTCCTATCATCCCCCCATCCCTCTCCTTCCTTCCCAACCCCTCTTCTTTCCTATCATCCCCCCTTCTTTCCTATCATCCCCCCCATCCCTCTCCCTCCCACTCCCTCTTCTTTCCTATCATACCCCCCATCCTCTCCCTCCCTCCCACTCCCTCTTCTTTCCTATCACTCCCCATCCCTCTCCCTCCCGCCCCCTCTTCTTTCCTATCACTCCCCCATCCCTCTCCCTCCCTCCCGCCCCCTCTTCTTTCCTATCACCCCCATCCCTCTCCCTTCCTTCCCACCCCCTCTTCTTTCCTATCATCCCCCCCATCCCTCTCCCTTCCTTCCCACCCCCTCTTCTTTCCTATCATCCCCCCCATCCTCTCCCTTCCTTCCCACCCCCTCTTCTTTCCTATCATCCCCCCCATCCCTCTCCCTTCCTTCCCACCCCCTCTTCTTTCCTATCATCTCCCCCATCCCTCTCCCTTCCTTCCCACCCCCTCTTCTTTCCTATCATCCCCCCCATCCCTCTCCCTTCCTTCCCACCCCCTCTTCTTTCCTATCATCCCCCCCATCCCTCTCCCTTCCTTCCCACCCCCTCTTCTTTCCTATCATCCCCCCCATCCCTCTCCCTTCCCACCCCCTCTTCTTTCCTATCACCCCCCGCCCCCTCTTCTTTCCTATCACCCCCCATCCCTCTCCCTTCCTTCCCACCCCCTCTTCTTTCCTATCACCCCCCATCCCTCTCCTTCCCATCACTCCATCCTTCTACCTTCCACCCCCTCTCCTTTCCTATAACCTCCCCACCACCACCTCCATCCCTCTCCCTCCCATCACTTCATCCTTCCCCCTCCCTCCCACCCCCTCTTCTTTCCTATCACCCCCCATCCCTCTCCCTCCCGCCCCGTCTTCTTTCCTATCAACCCCCATCCCTCTCCCCCCCATCACTCCATCCTTCTCCCTCCCTCCCCCCCCTCTCCTTTCCTATCACCCCCCCCCCCCCCAAATCTCTCTCCTTTCCTATAACCCCCTCCCACTTCCCTCCCTATCATCACTCCATCCTTCCCCCCCCCCCCAATCTCTTCTCTTTCCTTTCTCCATCACTCCTTCCCTATTATGGCCCCCCCCCCCCCGTCAGCTCGTACTGTGGGGGTCTCTGGCTGGCAGCGGTGTGTATGACGTGTCAGATGGCGGATCTCCTGGGTGACACCTCCACCTACAATCAGTTCTCTGATATTCTCAGTCGGGGAAAGGAATCCTTTGAGAAGCTGCTGTGGAACGGTAACAATATATTATTATTCATCCCCCCCCCCCCACACTCTCTGCTGCAATCCTCAGGACATGGGGAGGCTGTGGGAGAAGATGGAGACAGATGATTGAGGGGCTGCCAGACAGAGAGGAAGGCATAGAAAAGAGATGGCAAGGATGAGACTGTAGGAGATGGTTGGAGGGCAGAGGTGGGGCCTGTAGGAGATGGTGGGAGGGCAGAGGTGGGGCCTGTAGGAGATAATGGGAGGGCAGAAGTGGGGCCTGTAGGAGATTGTGGGAGGGCAGAGGTGGGGCCTGTAGGAGATGGTGGGAGGGCAGAGGTGGGGCCTGTAGGAGATGGTGGGAGGGCAGAGGTGGGGCCTGTAGGAGATGGTGGGAGGGCAGAGGTGGGGCCTGTAGGAGATGGTGGGAGGGCAGAGGTGGGGCCTGTAGGAGATGGTGGGAGGCAGAGGTGGGGCCTGTAGGAGATGGTGGGAGGGCAGAAGGCGGGGCCTGTAGGGTATAGTGGGCTGACAGGAGACGGGGCCTGTAGAATATGGGGGGCTGACAGGAGGCGTGGCCTGTAGGAGATGGTGGGAGGGCAGGAGAAGTGGTCTGTAGGAGATAGTGAGAGGGCAGGGGCGGAGCCTATAGGAGATAATGGGGGGGAAGGGTATGGGGCTTGCCAGTGGTGCAGAGTGGGGGTGGGGTGTAACCTGTAGGAGATAGTGGATGGCAAAGGGTGGAGCCTGTAGGTGATGATGGATAGCAGAGGGTGTGGCCTGTAGGAAATGAAAGGCAGGGGGTGAGGCCTGTAGAAAATGGTGAAGGGCAGAGGGTGGAACCTGTAAGAAATGATGAAGGGCAGGGGGTGGGGATTGTAGTAAAAGGTGAAGGGCAGGGGGTGTGGCTTGTAGGAAATGGTGGATGGCAGAGGTTGAGGTCTGTAGGAAATGGTGAAGGGCAGGGGGTGGGGCCTGTAGGAAATGGTGAAGTGCAGAGGGTGGGTCTTGTTGGAGATTAATGGGGGTGGGGCCTGTAGGAAATTGTGAAGGGCAAGATGTGGGGATTGTCGGTGGTGCAGAGTGGGGGTGTGGCACCTGTAGGAGATTGTGTATGTCAGAGGGTGGGGCCTGTAGCAAATGAAAGGCAGGGGGTGGGGCCTGTAGGAAGTGAGGGGCGGGGGGTGGGGCTTGCCCTTGGGAGAGGGTAGGGGGTAGGACCTGCAGAGGTTGCAGAGAGTGGTGACAGTGACCCTCGGACATTTTTGCTTTTCCTTCTCCAGGAAAGTATTACAACTACGACTGCGGGGATCAGACTTATTACAACAGCGTCATGTCCGACCAGTGTGCTGGTCATTGGTTCCTCCGAGCGTGCGGACTTGGCTGTGGACAGACTGAGGTACGATATTGTTGGGACAGAACCATGCATTCAGCTGGGACTTTGGTCATGTAAGCAGGAGTTGGTTCACCTCTAAGTTTCCAGAGATATGGGCGGAGTCTGGACTCTTGTATTAAATAAACCCAGACGTTGGTCCCCGTGGTCACTTTGTGGTTCTCCATTGTGGAGCTCTCAGGGTTTGGGGTAGATCTCATTTGATAACGCGGACCTGTCTTGGTCCTTCTGGTTTGTAGGTGTTCCCCAGCGCACACGTGGTCAGTGCCCTGAAGACAATCTATGAATTGAATGTGAAGCGGTTTGCAGACGGACAGATGGGTGCGGTGAACGGAATGCGCCCGGATGGCAATGTGGATACTTCCAGCGTCCAGTCGGATGAGGTGTGGATCGGCGTGGTGTACGGACTGGCTGCTACCATGATACACGAGGTAGGAGTGCTTTGTTGGGTTGTTGTCCCTCTGGTGTCCATTCGGTATTGTTTGTGGTGATTTTCAGCAAATTACTCGATTAATACTAGAGTAGAGGACTCCGATCTCCCCAATATCTCCACTGCATTGCCTGCTGGTGCTTAGAGTTGTCTGTATGCCAGGGACTAGCCAACCGCATGTCCTTTAGGAAACCCTAAAGTCTTAGCCGGAGTGTAGAAGGTCAGCCACTTTACTGATTGGTCATGCTGGGGCTTACAATTTCATGGCAGCAGGGGATCTAATGGTTGCTTATTGTAGCTTTGTCTCTGTTGGGGGGAGCGTGAGGGAATAGAGTCCCACCAACTAGGAGTCCCACTAACTGTTACTTACACCAAACACTCCATAAAGGTATCTGAGATCCTGTGTGTGAGGTAACTAAGCAGGAAAATGTGTTTATCAAATATCCACCCTTTGTTTGACGTCATCTTCTGTGATCTGCATTCAATATGGATATTCATGGCAGGAAAAATTGAGGAGGACATTCATGGCAAGGAAGGTTGGTGGACACACACGAAGGGCAGGGAACACTCATAGTAGGGAAGACTACTACTTGTTGGAGACTACTGTGGTAGAGATGACTGATGAGGGGCAACCATGGCAGAGAAGATAGATGAAGGGCAACCATGGCGGAGAAGACAGATGAGGGAAAGCCATGGTAGAGAAGATTGATGAGTGGCAACCATAGCAGAGATGATAGATGAGGGGCAACCACGGCGGAGAAGACAGATGAGGGGCAACCACGGCGGAGAAGACAGAGGAGGGGCAACCACGGCGGAGAAGACAGATGAGGGACAGCCATGGTAGAAAAGATTGTTGGGGGACAGCCATGGCGCAGAAGACTGATGGGGGACAACCATGGCGGAGAAGATTGATGGTGGACAGCCAGGGCGGTGAAGATTGATGGGGGATAGCCAGGGCGGAGAAGATTGGGGGACATTCATAGTAGGGAAGATTGATAAGGGACAACTATGGTGTTGAAGACTGATGATGGAGAACCATTGTAGAGAACATGGATGGGGACACTCGTGGTAGAGAAGACGGATAAAAACACCTGTGGTAGGGAAGATTGATGAGGGACACATGAATGGTAGCAAATATTGGAGGTAAATGTATATAGATTGATGGAGACTACCATTGTTGGGAAGATTGATGAGAACACCCATGGTAAGATATATTGATGAGGACACATAAATGGTAGGAAAGATTTATGAGGATGGCCAGATAGTGGGGAAGATTGAGAAGGACACGTGAATTGTAGGAAAAATTGATGGGAACTACCAGGGTAGAGAAAATTGATGAAGACACCCACAGTAGAGAAGATTGAAGAAGACACCTGGGGTACAGAAGTTTGATGAGGGCACCCACAGTACAGAAAATTGATGGAGAACACCTGTAACAGATAAGATTGAGGAGAACACTTACGGTAGAGGAGATAGAGGACCCTGACAGTAGGGAATACTGATGAGGGTAATCATAGCAGGGAAGACTGAGGAGAACACTTACGGTAGAGGACCCTCACAGTAGGGAATACTGATGAGGGTAATCTTAGCAGGGAAGACTGAGGAGAACACTTACGGTGGAGGAGATAGAGGACCCTCACAGTAGGGAATACTGATGATGGTAATCATAGCAGGGAAGACTGAGGAGAACATTTCAGGAGAGATTGTGGAAGACATGTACAATAGGGAATATTGAGGAGGACACTTATGATGGGACATTGATGAGGACACACAATAGACATGGAAGGGTGACAGTTGGATACAATGGTCTTTCCAGGATGGCTTAGTTTGGGGTGGAGTGGGTCGGGAGTTGGTCCTTCCTCTTGTTTTTTAGATTCTGCACCAGGGAAGTTGTCTCAAGCTCTTATCTAGAATCCTATATTAAGATGGGTGGAAGGGGACATTTCTGATGTCCATCAGATTTCTTCCTGTCCCACTGGTAGACGGCTATACCTTCCTGTCAGGGCAGAACTTTCTTCAGACACGGCACAACTTTGTGTCCCTCAGATATCGGCAGTTTATTGTGATGATGTGTTGTGTGTCTGCAGGGGCTTCTGGAGGAAGGCTTGGCAACGGCAGAGGGATGTTACCGTACAGTGTGGGAGCGGCTGGGAATGTCCTTTCAGACTCCGGAAGCGTATGGTGAGAAGAACGTGTTCCGCTCTCTGGCATACATGCGTCCTCTCAGTATTTGGGCCATACAGCTGGCATTGGATGAACAGGCACGGGGGTGTCCTGCAACCACCGATGGGGAAGGACTGCAAGAAAGCCAATAACTGTGCCCTTTCCAAAACCTTTCATATGAAGAGGACTCCAAACTGTGGGATGATTGAGACATCTTCCCTGATCGGATATCAGTCCTCCATACTGTATTTCCACCACTGAACCCGATGTGGGTCCACCGTATTGTATTCCCACCACTGAACCCAGTATCAAACCTCCATACTGTATTCTTACCATCGAACCTGACATTGGTCCTCCGTACTATATTCCCACCACTGACCCAACATCGGTCCTCCAGACTGTATTCTCACCCCTGAACCCGACATCAGTCCTCCATACTGTATTCCCACCGCAGAACCCGACGTGGGTCCTCCGTATTGTATTCCCACCACTGAACCCAATATCAAACCTCCGTACTGTATTCTTACCATCAAACCCGAAATCGGTCCTCTGTACTGTATTCCCACCCCTGAACCCGACATTGGTCCTCCAGACTGTATTCCCACCCCTGCACCCGACATTGGTCCTCCAGACTGTATTCCCACCCCTGAACCCGACATTGGTCCTCCAGACTGTATTCCCACCCCTGAACCCGACATTGGTCCTCCAGACTGTATTCCCACCCCTGAACCCGACATTGGTCCTCCAGACTGTATTCCCACCCCTGAACCCGACATTGGTCCTCCAGACTGTATTCCCACCCCTGAACCCGACATTGGTCTTCCAGACTGTATTCCCACCACTGACTCCGACATCGGTCCTACATACTGTATTCCCACCCCTGAGCCCGACATTGGTCCTCCAGACTGTATTCCCACCACTGAGCCCGACATTGGTCCTCCAGACTGTATTCCCACCACTGAACCCCGTTATACTTATCTCTGGGCTCCAGGAAAGACGTGTCCACGCCGTGGTCTTCTCTCATCTACCTCCTCATGTGACCGTTGCCCTCCCAGAGAAGAAGGAGATGTGGAGGAGTGGTGGGACACCCAACTCATGTGCCAGTCCCTGGGTCTTGTCCTGCTGCTTCGTATACGTCAATCAGTGCTGCTGTATTGTGCGCCAATCACTGGATGAGCCCGGCCCTGAGGTGTCTACATCAGTATTTGTGGGATATCATCTCCTCGTTTGGCAGCCATCTTGAATACCCCGTGCAATATATTCTGGACAGTTCCTGCAGTGTGCTTCATTCCCCCTCCCCCGCTATACTGGGGTCCTGTATTATATATATTAGGCCTTGTATTATATGAAGGGATCCTGTATTGTATTCGGCTCCTTGTATTATAGAAGGGATCCCATATTATATACCAGATCCTGGATTCCATGTCCGGGCTCCTCCTATATGCTGTATTATATGCTGGTCCTTGTACCATGTACGGCTCCCGGTCTGATATATTCAGGACCGGCTGTTACACGGGGTCCTGGACTAGATGTGATCCTGTGTAGTAACTTCTATTGGCCAGTAGGTGGGGTGGTGTATTATACAATCTGCCCCTCCCCCCGTATTATATGACCTCCTCCTCCCCCACCCTAGACTGGCCAAGCATGGACTCCTGTGCTCCACCCTCTGGACTGTATTGTGAGAACGCTGACCTATCGTATTCCATGATTGCCCTCATGTATTATACCCCCGTGGTTGTGTACAGACCCCTCCCCTGTACATGTAGAGGTTGGAGCCATGCGTTGGACGATCGTTGGTTTTATGTTCGATGTATTTTATGCTGTGCTCTATGTGTTCTATGTAAAATGCTCTTGTTGCTCGTACTGTACAGAGTTATTATTGGGGGGGCACTGTGTTGTGGAGGTCTGACTGTGGCCCCCCTCCCCTCGTGTGTCTTCCCACCTTCCCTCCGTCTCCGGATCCCCCTCCCCACGTGTCTTCCCACCTTCCTTCCGTCTCCGGATCCCCCTCCCCACGTGTCTTCCCACCTTCCTTCCGTCTCCGGATCCCCCTCCCCTCATGTTTCTTCCCACCTTCCCTCCGTCTCCCCCTCCCCTCGTGTGTCTTCCCACCTTCCCTCCGTCTCCCCCTCCCCTCGTGTGTCTTCCCACCTTTCCTCCGTCTCCCCCTCCCCTCGTGTGTCTTCCCACCTTCCCTCCGTCTCCCCCTCCCCTCGTGTGTCTTCCCACCTTTCCTCCCCCTCCCCTCGTGTGTCTTCCCACCTTCCCTCCGTCTCCCCCTCCCCTCGTCTGTCTTCCCACCTTCCCTTTGTCTCCGGCTCCCCCTCCCCTCGTGTGTCTTCCCTCCGGATCCCCCTCCCCTCGTGTGTCTTCCCACCTTCCCTCCGTCTCCGGATCCCCCTCCTCTGCTGTAGGACACGATAACCAGAGTTAGACTTACCAGTAAATCCTTTTCTACGAGTCTTCCAGGACAGCCATCTGAGACCTTGGGCTCCTCCCTCCGGATCAGGAAACACACCATCCCCCATGCCTTTAAAAGGCGGGCCTCCGGGCCTCACATCCAGTTATTAAAAGAGAACTAGCGGAAGCCACTGAAAGACACAAATATAGGTAAATACATTTTTCATGCAGTCAACCTTAACTCTCTCGGTTGTACATTAGAAGGGTGGGAATTACCGGCTGTCCTGGAAGACTCGTAGAAAAGGAGTTACCGGTAAGTCTAACTCTGGTTTTCTCCCTACGTCTTCCAGGACAGCCATCTGAGACGATAAACGAGAACTTACCCCCTTAGGGTGGGTCCACCGCCTGGAGGACCTTGCGTCCGAACGCCTGTTCCTTATCTGACAGGATATCCAAGCGATAATGCTTCACGAAGGTAGAAAACCTCGACCAAGTGGCTGCCTTACAGATTTCCTCCGGCGAAGCCCCGGCTCTCTCCGCCCAGGACGCTGCCAAGGATCTAGTTGAGTGGGCCTTAACAAAAGGAGGCGGAATCCCCAAGATTCCCCAATAGCCAGCCTAATCCACCTGCCTATCGTGGCTTTAGATGCTGCCAACCCCTTTCTCTGCCCTGAAAACAAAACAAAAAGGGAATCCGACTTCCTAAATTCCCTGGACCTGTCTAAATAAATTATAAGACTCCTCTTTACATCCAGCAAACCTAGGCTGTCTTCCTCTTTACCTTCAGAGGAAGAACAAAAGGTCGGCAGAACAATATCCTGCGACCTGTGAAAAGAGGAGGATACTTTAGGAAGGAATCCCGGATCAGTCCTAGGCACCACCCTGTCCTTAAGAATGGTCAAGTAAGGCTCCCTAATTGAGAGCGCCTGTAGCTCACTCACCCTACGGGCCAATGTGATTGCTACCAAAAAAACTATCTTTAAGGTCAAAAACATGAAAGCTGACTCCTCTAAAGGCTCAAAAGGTTCTCCAACCAAAGCCCTTAGGACCAGAGACAGATCCCAACTCGGACAACCTCCCACCTTAGCAGGCCTAGCCCTGGAGAGAGATCTAAAAAAATCAACTACAAAGGGATTTTGTTGCAAAGAGCACTGCAAAAAAATACTCAAAGCAGAAGCCTGTACCTTCAAGGTGCTGATCGAGAGTCCTCTATCTGCTCCCTCCTGAAAAAAGTCCAAAACCATCGGAATGTCCAGGGGCCCTGGTCGGTCCGAACACCACGAGGCAAATCTTTTCCAGACCTTTGAATAAATGGCTCTGGTTACTGGCTTGCGACAGCCCACCAAAGTCTTTATTACCTGATCAGAGAACCCCCTGGGTCTGAGGATCTGTTCCTCAAGAACCAGGCCGTCAACCGTAACGTCTTGACTCGCGGATGCAAAAGCGGACCCTGCGCAATCAGATCTGCCCTTTCCGGCAAGGGATACGGGCAAGCTGACGCCAGCCTGTTCAGTAGGGAAAACCATGGCCTTCTCGGCCAAAAAGGAGCAATCAAGAGTAGATCTGACCTTTCCTCTAAAAATTTTTGCAGGACCGCCGGAATCAGCCTGATTGGAGGGAATGCATAGGCCAGCCTGGAATCCCAGGTGGTCGACAGAGCGTCTATCCCCAAGCTCTGCTCTCGCGAGTTTAGGGTAAAGAACTGGTCGACCTTCCTGTTCACCCGTGACGCAAAAAGATCCACCTCCGGTTTCCCCCACCTGGACACCAACTCCTGAAACACCTCTTGGTTGAGTGACCAATCGTCGTGGGAGAGTGGCCGCCGGCTCAGGAAATCCGCAAGCGAATTCTGAGAACCCTTTAAGTGTACCGCCGAAATTGAACGCAGATTCTGTTCTGCCCAGGTCAGAATATCGCCTGCGATCCTCTGCAGCGAAGGACTCCTTGTCCCCCCCTGTTTGTTCACATAAGCTACTGTTGCCATGTTGTCTGAACGAACCTGTACATGAAGGCCCTTCAAGCCTGCCTGAAAAACCTCCAAGGCTTTCCCGACCGCCAACAGCTCCCGCTGATTTGAGGGCTTTAAGGAGTCCTCCTGGGACCACCTCCCCTGGGCCGTTCTACCTTGTAGATGAGCCTCCCAACCAAAACTGCTGGCGTCTGTGGTTACAATGAGTGGATCCAATGGCCTCCAATCCAGACCCTTGGTCAAGTTTCTCTCCTTTCGCCACCACCACAGAGATCTCTTGACTCTGGACGGAAGCCGGACCTGCCGCTCCAGCTCTGAGACATTTCCGTCCCATTCCTTTAACAAGAAGGCCTGGAGCGGTCTCTGGTGAAATCTCGCCCATGGAACCACCGGAAAGCAGTATGTCATAAGACCCACTGCCCCTGCGACCTCCCTCACCGAAACAGGCAGGTTGCACTGCAACCCTAACAACACCCGATTCATCTTCTCGAACTTTTCCCGTGGCAGAAAAATTTTTTCCTATACAGAAGAGATCTCGTACCCTAGGTAAACCACCCTCTGTGCGGGTACCAGAGACGACTTTTCCCTGTTGATAAGCCAGCCCAGACCCTGCAGGAGATTCTGGACTACTCCCAGGTGCTCGAGCAACTGTTGCCGAGACCCGGCCACCAAAAGCAAGTCGTCCAGGTAAGGAACCACCAAGATTGATCTCAGCCTCAGGGGAACCAAAGCTTCTGCTAAAACCTTTGTAAAGATCCTGGGAGCTGATGCTAGACCGAAGGGCAAGGCCCGAAACTGCCAATGGAAGGTCTGCGACCCCATCCTTATGGCCAACCTCAGGAACTTCTGACTTGCCTGGTGGATGGGAATGTGAAAATAAGCATCTCTCAAGTCCACTGTGGCCATGAAGCACCCCCGGAACAGGATATTCTTTACCGAATAAATCGATTCCATTCTGAAGCGTTTGTATGTTAGGGCCTGATTTAGGGAGCGTAGATTCAGGATTAACCTGACTTTTCCTGAAGGCTTTCCCACCACAAAGACGTGTGAGTAACACCCTGAACCCCGCTCGTTCTGAGGCACCTGCACCAGAACTCTCTGGTCCACCAATTCCCCTATAAGACCGCATAACGCCTGAGACTTCCTGCAGTCCCTGGGAAGATCTGTAACCAAGAACCTGTTTGGAGGGCAGTCCCCGAACTCTATCCTGTAGCCTCCCTGAATGAGGCTCCAAATGAAGGGGCTCGGGGATATAGAAGCCCACTGAGGGAGAAAGGACCCCAACCTTCCCCCTACCGGGCCATCCAAGTCATTGGGGCTTGGAGGATCCCTGAGGAGGATTGAATAATAACCACAAAGCTCGCCTAGCGGAGTTAACCAGGGCTGAGGACCTGGCCGCAAGCTTGACCGATTCTGCCGAGGCGTCCGCCAAAAACCCCGCCGCTTTCAGAAGCAACGGTAGTGACTTTAGGATCTGCTGCCTCGAGGTTCCTGCCGCTAGGTGATTTTGTAGTTGGGCTAACCAGCACTCCAAATTTCTGGCCACGCAAGTCGCCGACAGGGCTGGCTTCAAACTGACTGAAGAGGATTCCCAGGCTCTTCACAACAAAACTTCCCCCCTCTTGTCCATAGGGTCCTTTAAGGCCCCCATGTCCTCAAAGGCCAGATCCGTCCTTTTCGAAATCCTGGACAAAGGGGCGTCTAACTTTGGAACCTTATTCCAGGGTTGCGAGGGATCCTCATCAAAGAGGAATCTCCTCTTTAGGGCACCGGAAAAGAAGGGCCTCCTCTCCGGGCTTTCCCACTCCTGTCTAATAGTTTGAACCAAGGAACTATGGACCGGAAAAACTCTGGCTTTTTTTGCATGAAGCCCCTGATACATGAGATCATGCTTCGACAAGGTCACTTCTTCCTCCTCTATCTCCAGAGTCTCATAAATTGCTTTCAAAAGCTCATCCACCTCTTCTAGGGCCAATCTATACTTAGAGCCTGAAGAGGTGGGGGCTTCCTCCTCCGCGGACCCTGAACCTAACTGGGAGGATGTCCGAGATCGAGAAACATCTTCCTCCTCTTCCGGAACTACCTGCCGGGAGGGCACGATCCCCAATGCAGACTGCGAACCAATCTCCAAAGGAGACTGAACCCTATCCAGAAGGGACCTAAACGCCTGAAAAGTTGCTGACATATCCTCTTTAATAGAGGACAAAACTTTATGGCATGTTGTAAAAGATTCGTCTCTAACAAGACTATCAATGCAGTTGCGGCATAAAGGCTTCTCATATCCTGCGCCTAACTTGGCCGCACACACCGCACATCTCCTCTTTGGGGCCTGTACCGGGGTCCTGTCCTGTGTTTTAGTCTAAAGAAGAAATGACAAAAAAACAGAACTAGGCACTTGAGAGGAACAATATCCCAGGACCCCCACTGCGTCCAGTAATGTGGAAAAAATTGCAGCGTGCCCTAACACCCACAAACTTGGGGACTTAAGGGACCTCCTAAAAACCCCCCCCCCAGGAATATAGCATAAAGGGGAGCCTCCCCAAGCTTACCTGGGAGGAGCCGGTACCAGGACCGGGGTCAGCCTGAGAAGGACCTGCTTCCATTGTCCCCCTGGCGTGGAGACAGCGCCGCCGCTCCGCACGCCCACCGGCTTTTAATTCCCCTGGTGGTGCCTGCGCCTCTGGAGATCGGAGCCGCGTGTCCGGCGCCCGGCGCTGACGTCACTGGCGGACTTCTGGCCTGTGGAGCGCACCCGCCCTGCTACTTCTGGTTGCTGGAACGCAAGGCCGCGCCCAACCGGAACTCCCGCCTCTCCCCTGCACATTCAACTGAATGCCGGGTCAGAGGAGAGGCAACGATCGGGGCAAGCCCCAGTGACATGCGGCAGCGCCGGTTACCCACCTGGGCTTGAAGGACACCACCAGATGCCAGCCCCACCACGTGGAAGGCACCGGGGACGGAGGTACAGACCGCACCACACCCTTCCAGGCCAGCCTTCCTGAGGGTGCGAGGATCACTCTGGCTAATACGGCGTGCATCCTTCCGGCTCAGGAAACACAAAAAACTGGATGTGAGGCCCGGAGGCCCGCCTTTTAAAGGCATGGGGGATGGTGTGTTTCCTGACCCGGAGAGAGGAGCCCAAGGTCTCAGATGGCTGTCCTGGAAGACGTAGGGAGAAAAAGCCTCGTTCAATCTGTGGCCAACACGTTACTTGTACAGGCATTGCATGCATTCCGGTGCCGGGACTCCCATAGTTGTCTGTTGGGACGTAGCGGCTGCATGGACCCCACCATTGACCTTGTTTGGGTACATGCCCCACACCCAGAGTGCGTTCAGTACTGTGCACCCACACAGAGGTCACAACTGGAGCTGTGGTTGTGTCCCAATACACAGCTATGGTAGGGGTCTCCAAACTTTCTAGACAACGGGGCCTTCAGATGATCGAACTGTGGCCATTGGGAGTAGGAGAGCTCCCAAAGTCAGAGGGAAAAAACACAGTGCCCCATTTTAGTGTCAGTGGGAGGAATTGTACCCCATCATTGGTGTCAATGGAGGGAATTATGGCCGTTGCTGGTATCAGTGATGAAATTGTGCCCCCAGGGCTGGATAAAAGCAAGAAAAAGGCCACATCCAGCCATCAGGCCGCAGTTTGGAGACCAATGAGCTATGGGATTGTTGGCACAGGGATTCACATAACGCCTGTCAGCCCCGTACCGATACAACATGGGCCACGGAATAAAACGCCACGTGTGAATGAGACCTAAAACCCCAGCTTGTAGCCCTAGTCTTGTATTGGCAGAATTCAGCTCTGACACAGAATAATGAGGTTCTGTAAGGTATGGGAGCCAGGCCGTGTCCATAGAACCTTCTAGCCTCCAACGCACAGAGGTAAGGGAGCCGAGCCGTGTCCATAGCACCTTCCACCCCACAAAGGTGTGGGAGCCGAGCCGTGTCTGTAGCACCTTCCACCCCACAAAGGTGTGGTAGCCGGGCCGTGTTCGTAGCACCTTCCATCTTCCACCCCACATAGGTGAGGGAGCCGGGCCGTGTGCGTAGCACCTTCCAGCCTCCACCTCACAAAGGTGAGGGAGGTGGGCCGTGTCCGTAGCACCTTTCAGCTTCCCACCCCACAAAGGTAAGGGAGTCGAGCCGTGACCGTAGCACCTTTCAGCCTCCCACTTCTGTCCTGTGTCCCCATGACTGGCCACTCCCATGTGGTATTATACTGCAACTCACCTTTCCCAAGTGGTACTATAGTGTTGCCTCCCACCCCTTTCCCATTTCCCTACGACTCACCTCTCCCATGTGGCACTATATGATGGCCTCCCACCCCTCTCCTGTGACTCACCTCTCCAATGTGGCACTATATGGTGGCCTCCTACCCCTCTCCCCGTGACTCACCTCTCCCATGTGGCACTATATGGTGGCCTCCACCACTCTCCTGTGACTCACCTCTCCCATGTGGCACTATATGGTGGCCTCCCACCCTCTCCCCATGACTCACCTCTCCCATGTGGCACTATATGGCGGCCTCCCACCCCTCTCCCCATGACTCACCTCTCCCATGTGGCACTATATGGCGGCCTCCCACCCCTCTCCCCGTGACTCACCTCTCCCATGTGGCACTATATGGCGGCCTCCTACCCCTCTCCCCGTGACTCACCTATCCCATGTAGCACTATATGGCGGCCTCCTACCCCTCTCCCCGTGACTCACCTCTCCCATGTGGTACTATATCATGGCCTCCCACCCCTCTCCTGTGTCCCGCGACTTCCCTTTCCCATGTGACACTATACTGCGGCCTCCCACTCCTCTCGTGTGTCCATGGCACCTCAAAGAACAAAAGGTATACAGCTCAGGCAGACAATCCACGACATGTGCAGGCTCCGGCTCACCACCACACATGATGCAACAGGAAGAAGGGTCAGCCGCCCCCCGGAGGATAGATAAATATAGTGCGTATTTATTGATCCATCGGACACACAAAACACCAGGACATGAATAAAGGACTTGTTAAGGCGTTTCACACCATCTCCTGCTTCATCATAACTCCCTTCTCCCATTATACTGTGGCCTCCCACCCCTCTCCCGTGACTCACCTCTCCCATGTGGCACTATATGGCGGCCTCCCACCCCTCTCCCCGTGACTCACCTCTCCCATGTGGCACTATATGGCGGCCTCCCACCCCTCTCCCCGTGACTCACCTCTCCCATGTGGCACTATATGGCGGCCTCCCACCCCTCTCCCCGTGACTCACCTCTCCCATGTGGCACTATATGGCGGCCTCCCACCCCTCTCCCCGTGACTCACCTCTCCCATGTGGCACTATATGGCGGCCTCCCACCCCTCTCCCCGTGACTCACCTCTCCCATGTGGCACTATATGGCGGCCTCCACCCCTCTCCCCGTGACTCACCTCTCCCATGTGGCACTATATGGCGGCCCTCCCACCCCTCTCCCCGTGACTCACCTCTCCCATGTGGCACTATATGGCGGCCTCCCACCCCTCTCCCCGTGACTCACCTCTCCCATGTGGCACTATATGGCGGCCTCCCACCCCTCTCCCCGTGACTCACCTCTCCCATGTGGCACTATATGGCGGCCTCCCACCCCTCTCCCCGTGACTCACCTCTCCCATGTGGCACTATATGGCGGCCTCCCACCCCTCTCCCCGTGACTCACCTCTCCCATGTGGCACTATATGGCGGCCTCCCACCCCTCTCCCCGTGACTCACCTCTCCCATGTGGCACTATATGGCGGCCTCCCACCCCTCTCCCCGTGACTCACCTCTCCCATGTGGCACTATATGGCGGCCTCCCACCCCTCTCCCCGTGACTCACCTCTCCCATGTGGCACTATATGGCGGCCTCCCACCCCTCTCCCCGTGACTCACCTCTCCCATGTGGCACTATATGGCGGCCTCCCACCCCTCTCCCGTGACTCACCTCTCCCATGTGGCACTATATGGCGGCCTCCCACCCCTCTTCCCATGACTCACCTCTCCCATGTGGCACTATATGGTGGCCTCCCACCCCTCCCGTGACTCACCTCTCCCATGTGGCACTATATGGTGGCCTCCCTTCCCTTCTCAACCCCACATTGGTGTGTCCCTGCAGACTTTACCGTCTTCCCTCTCCAGTGTGATGGCCTCTGCAGCCTCTCACCCCTCTCCCATCTCTGGTGTGATTGAGCCCTTCCAGCCTCCTACCCCTCCTTTCGGCCAAGGTGGAATGTGTCTCTGCCACCTATTACCCTACCCTCCTCCTTGTGGCCACTTCCTTCACATATCGTCCCTGTGCCTGTCACCCCTTTCCACTCTCATGTGGCCATGCCTCCACAGCCTCTCACCCGTCCTGGGCGGCCCTGTCCTCTGTGGATTCTAGTAACTTGGGATGGCACTTCTGCACTGGGGGAAGGGTGTGATGGGTCCCCCCCCCCCCCAGGTGAGGACTAGGTTTGGGTCCATAAGTGTCACTACTAAAGAGATCACACAGCAAGGCAATGCTCAGCAGGACCAGTTTGACCCATTGGGCCCCAGATCTACAGTCAAAGCTCGAGTCATGAATTCCCCCTTCAGCTGCTCTGAAGTTGCACCGTGACAGACTACCTGACCTCTTCCTGATCCCCTCATCTCTTTCCAGTGAAAGTCTCTCATCTTCAGCAATAAATCTGTTGCACCCGACTGTCTAGGAATACAGAAGCACAGCCCACAAATACAATATTGGTGGCTGAGACCCCGTGGGAGGTGGTCTGATCTGCCTGATATCGGTGAGGTGTGATTGGTACGCCTCCAGTCAGTGTTCACATTGCGCTCCCACTGTAGGAATAAAAGAAGCAGTTGGAATACCATAGAACAGAGTGAACCCAGCTCCATACAATCCCCCCCGGCTCCATACAATCCCCCCCCGGCTCCATACAATCCCCCCCCCCACCATCTACAGGAGACGCTTGCTGCACGTCAAACAGCAACACCCGTCCGGAGTTCTCCATTCCCATGACATACAACACCCAGCAATGCACATCAGTAAGCAGCCTCAGCCCAAACCCTCCATCCAGCCACCAACACCAGTACAGTAACTAACAATGGGTCGATGTCGTCTGGGGGGGGGGACTTTGACCACACAGGCTTAGTTTTTTTTTCCAGCCCCAGATTCCTCCATGGTGAATGGATGAGAAGTCCCACAACCCCCCTGACATCCCCCCTTCTGAGCGAGGACAAATTTTTGGGTCCCCTTTGACAGAAGTTGATCAAATGATTGACTTCTGTTGGGATGGCCACAAACTTGGGCTGGTCCCTGCAATGTATGGCCAATGGCATGAAATTTAGGGGGGGGGGGGGGTACTATCCAAACATAGAAACCAATAATTGCACTCTTGGAGCGTACCATTATTTGTGGTTATTCCACCCCCTGAGGAACGTCAGATCATGGAACGTCTAGATACCGGACGCTAGGCTCACGTATTTGGGTTTTTTTTTCCAGTTGTAGATATATCTCAGGAATGACAAAAGACCGTTCCAATAAAGTTTATTCAATTCAGACGTGACAGAACATACGGAAATATTTACAAGTCTCAGTGCAGCTCATATATCTCTCTATACACCCCCAGAATTACAGGGACCTGCTAAGTGCCTCCTAAACCCCCATCAGTGCAGAGGGACCCCCAGTCTCTCCAACCCAGCTCCATGATATTGGGAAATCTCCAAATATCTCTCTATACACCCCAGGAATCATATGGACCTGCTACGTTCCTCCCAATACCCCCATCAGTGCAGAGGGACCCCCAGTCTCTCCAACCCAGCTCCATAATATTGGGAAATCTCCAAATATCTCTCTATACACCCCAGGAATCATATGGACCTGCTACGTTCCTCCCAACACCCCCATCAGTGCAGAGGGACCCCCAGTCTCTCCAACCCAGCTCCATAATATTGGGAAATCTCCGAATATCTCTCTATACACCCTGAAAATTACAGGGACCTGCTAAGTGCCTCCCAATACCCCCATCAGTGCTGAGGGACCCTGGGTCAGCTCCATAATATTGGGAAATCTCTGAATAATGATGAAGGACTTGTATATCTCTCGATACACCCCAAGAACCACACGATCCACCTATGTGTCTCCTATTACCCCCATTGGTGCTGAGGGACCCCTGGTCTCTCCAACCCAGCTCTGTAATAATAGGAAATCTCCCCCTAACCCAAAGAATCACAGTCCTTCCAAGTACCTCCTATTACCCAGATCAGTGCTGAGGGACTCCCAAGTCTCTCCAACCCAGTTCCATAGTAATGGGAAATCTCCAAATATCTCTATAACCTCGAGAATCACATGGTCCTTCTAAGTGCCTCCCATTACCCAGATCAGTGCTGAGGGACCCCCAAGTCTCTCTAACCCAGGTCCATAGTAATGGGAAATCTCCAAATATCTCTCTAACCCCAAGAATCACATGGTCCTTCTAAGTGCCTCCTATTACCATGATCAGTCTTGAGGGACCCAGCTCCATAATGATGAGGAATCTCTAAGTAATGCAGGACTTGTGTATCTCTTTATATACCCCGAGAAGCACACAGTCCTCCTATTACCCTCATCGGTGCTGAGGGACCCCTGGCCTCCTTGACCCAGCTCCGTAATAATGGGAAATCTCTGAATAATGTGGGACTTCTATGTCTCTCTATACACGGCGAGAAGCACACAGTCGTCCGAAGTGCCTCTTCTCACCCTATCAGTGGTGGGATCTCCGGTCTCTCTGGCCCAGCTCCATAATGATGGGAAATCTCTGGATAGCGCAGGAATTGCAGTCTATGTACACAAGGCATGCAGGGATTACATTTCATCAGAATGGTGGGGGGTGATGATGACGCTTCGAGTCTTATCCCGCCAGTTGGATTTGTCTGGCATGACATGCAGCAGTTCTGGCGGACCCGACAATTCACCGCCAGGTCGGGGGTCAGGCTGTCCTTCAGCCGGCTGCGTCTGTTTTGGAAGGTCAGAGGAGGAATTACTGTTAATGGAAGGTTTGGATTCTGCGGTTCCAACGTCTTGGACCTCGGGGGTGTCATTCTGAGCTCCCTGCAGGGACGGGTCCAGGTGGAGCTCTTGACGTGAAAGGTCCAGCAGGGAGTCATCCTGGGGTGGCCCTGTATTGCTTTTCTCCAGAACAATTTCTTGAAGTGTCTCCGCAGCTTCATCCGGACCTGCTGTACTGAGGACGGGAAGGTCGGAGTGGAGATTTCGCAGCTGACGAGAAACAACTGAAAGACAAAGAATCCACCAATACATAAAATAGAGAAAACATGAAGAAAACAACAAACCATCAATGTGACTACAAGGCTGGAAGGTGCTGGGAACCCAGATGGAGGTCCCTCTGTCCTACAAACATGGACAAGGTCATAAAGATGGTCCAATTAATGGAGATTGAGGATGGGAAGGGTATGGGTTGTGGATGACATACAAGTCACTGAAGTTGCCTAGGAACCAGGTGTGGGTGACCATGACAGGTCACATGGTGCCCATTCGCTTACAACCCCAAACCAAACTGTAACTGGGGCAGATAAGGGGGTGGGGACAGACTGCCCCTTTCTGCTTCCTCCTGAGAAGACTTCTCTATGGACACAATCTTCCAGCACTTGTATACTCTACTCATTTACATCTCAGGCCACGCCCTCAAAGCCAACCTGTCACCAGCCTGAGGATACAGCCGGTATTCTATGCAGCTTGGAGCACTGAGGGGCTGGAGTAACTTTTAGAACCGAGAACCGATCACGGAGCTGAAGTCGGATCTTCTGGAAGCTGCCGATGTCTGACTGAGCAGCTGTACACCAGTTCCCGGGACACCCCCTCCCCCGCAGAGATGGTGCAGCTTGTGTCAGGTCAGGGATGCTCCAATCACAAAGCAGCTTCATCACAGCTACCATAAAATCCTTTCCCTGAAGTTGGTTGAGGAGCTCAGATACAGTCGGGTTACACTGCAGCCTACAGGAAGACTGAACACTGGCCAACCAAAGAAAAAGTAAGCCAGGCCCTGTATAACCCCTCCTCTACCCAGCATGCCTCAGATTTACAACAAAGCAATACCAAGAGCAGAAGACAGAGGTCTCCAAACTGCAGCCCTGTGCTTGCTTTTATCTGGCCCTTGGGGCACTACTCCTCCCACTGACACCAATGATGGGGCACTATCCCTCCCACTGACACCAACGATGGGGCACTATCCCTCCCACTGACACCAACGATGGGGCACTATCCCTCCCACTGACACCAACGATGGGGCACTATCCCTCCCACTGACACCAACGATGGGGCACTATCCCTCCCACTGACACCAACGATGGGGCACTATCCCTCCCACTGACACCAACGATGGGGCACTATCCCTCCCACTGACACCAACGATGGGGCACTATCCCTCCCACTGACACCAACGATGGGGCACTATCCCTCCCACTGACACCAGCGATGGGGCACTATCCCTCCCACTGACACCAACGATGGGGCACTATTCCTCCCACTGACACCAACGATGGGGCACTATTCCTCCCACTGACACCAACGATGGGGCACTATTCCTCCCACTGACACCAACGATGGGGCACTATTCCTCCCACTGACACCAACGATGGGGCACTATTCCTCCCACTGACACCAACGATGGGGCACTATTCCTCCCACTGACACCAACGATGGGGCACTATTCCTCCCACTGACACCAACGATGGGGCACTATTCCTCCCACTGACACCAACGATGGGGCACTATTCCTCCCACTGACACCAACGATGGGGCACTATTCCTCCCACTGACACCAACGATGGGGCACTATTCCTCCCACTGACACCAACGATGGGGCACTATCCCTCCCACTGACACCAACGATGGGGCACTATCCCTCCCACTGACACCAACGATGGGGCACTATCCCTCCCACTGACACCAATGATGGGGCACTATCCCTCCCACTGACACCAATGATGGAGCACTATCCCTCCCACTGACACCAATGATGGGGCACTATCCCTTCCACTGACACCAACGATGGGGCACTATCCCTCCCACTGACACCAATGATGGAGCACTATCCCTCCCACTGACACCAACGATGGGGCACTATCCCTCCCACTGACACCAACGATGGAGCACTATCCCTCCCACTGACACCAATGATGGGGCACTATCCCTCCCACTGACACCAACGATGGGGCACTATCCCTCCCACTGACACCAACGATGGGGCACTATCCCTCCCACTGACACCAACGATGGGGCACTAATCCTCCCACTGACACCAACGATGGGGCACTATCCCTCCCACTGACACCAACGATGGGGCACTATCCCTCCCACTGACACCAACGATGGGGCACTATCCCTCCCACTGACACCAACGATGGGGCACTATCCCTCCCACTGACACCAACGATGGGGCACTATCCCTCCCACTGACACCAACGATGGAGCACTATCCCTCCCACTGACACCAACGATGGGGCACTATTCCTCCCACTGACACCAATGATGGGGCACTATTCCTCCAACTGACACCAACGATGGGGCACTAATCCTCCCACTGACACCAATGATGGGGCACTATCCCTCCCACTGACACCAATGATGGGGCACTATCCCTCCCACTGACACCAACGATGGGGCACTATCCCTCCCACTGACACCAACGATGGGACACTATCCCTCCCACTGACACCAATGATGGGGCACTATCCCTCCCACTGACACCAACGATGGGGCACTATCCCTCCCACTGATACCAACGATGGGGCACTAATCCTCCCACTGACACCAATGATGGGGCACTATCCCTCCCACTGACACCAATGATGGGGCACTATTCTTCCCACTGACACCAATGATGGGGCACTATTCCTCCCACTGACACCAACGATGGGGCACTAATCCTCCCATTGACACCAGTGATGGGGCGCTATTCCTCCCGCAGACCCCAAAGATGGGGCGCTATTCCTCCCGCTGACACCAACGATGGGGCGCTATTGCTCCCGCTGACACCACTAAAGATAGGGCATTGTTAACGGCCACTGACCACAGTCTGGCCCAACTCAAGTCTGAAGAGTAGTAAACTGGCCCTTTGTTAGAAAGGTTGGGGACCCCTGGTATAAGAGGAACCCAGAGGTGAGGGAGCTGTCCCCCACAATGGACTCTCAGAAAAGGATCCTACAGTCAGTACCTTGTTTCTTTCATTCTTGTCCATTGAGGAACACAGGAAATCAGATACAGTTCGGACATCCAAGAGCAGACCAGCTTAGATATGGGGCAACAGGACCTTCAACTGGATGAGGAGAACATAGTATGCTGGGAAAACCCCAGAAGGAAAAGGTCCTAGGTGGGAACCGAGGACATAAAAAAATAGGTCCAGGTGGGAAAGGCCAGCCAGTGTACATGGGAAGGCCCGTGGCCTCACACCCCCCACCATTAGGATCAAGAGGATGGAAACTTTGTGTTTAACTAGTTGCCGACCGCAGATAGCCGAATGACGGCTTCACGTGATGTGGTAAAAGGCCAATCACAGCGGCCTTTTACCATGTGGATCAGCGGGGTCCAATGACACGCTGATCACAGGGAAATGCAAGTGCCGGTTCTCGGCTGCCCTTTCCTCACACTGTCAGATCGTCAGGAAAGTACTGCCGAGAACCGGCAGTTGTCAGAGCGGGGATCGGCACCGATCATCAGTGCCCTGATGATCGGTGCCCAGCAGTGACACCCGCAAGTTCCGCCCACCTGTGCCCAGCAGATCACCCACCTGTGCCCACCCACCAGTGCTGCCAGTCAGTGCCCAGGGGTTGTGCCAGTCACTGTCGTCTATCAGTACCCATCATCAGTGCTGCCTATCAGTGCTGCATATTAGTGCTGCCTATCCGTGCCACCTCATCAGTGCTGCCTATCAGTGCCGCCTATCAGTGCCCATCAGTGCTGCCTCATCAACGCACATCAGTGAAGGAGAAAAATTACCTGTTTGAAAAATTTTATAATAGAAACAAAGAAACTTTTTTTTTTTTTTTCAAATTTTTTGCATTTTTTTATTTATAGCGCAAAAAGTAAAGCGCCCAGCAGGGAGGAAATACCACCAAAAGAAAGCTCTATTTGTGAGAAAAAAATGATCAAAATTTCATATGGGTACAATGTTGCATGACCGCGCAATTGTCAATCAAAGTGCGGCAGCGCTGAAAGCTGAAAATTGGCCTGGTAAGGAAGGGGGTAGAAGTGCCCTGTAGGCAGGAAGGGGGTAGAAGTGCCCTGTAGGCAGGAAGGGGGTAGAAGTGTCCTGTAGGCAGGAAGGGGGTAGAAGTGTCCGGTAGGCAGGAAGGGGGTAGAAGTGTCCTGTAGGCAGGAAGGGGGTAGAAGTGTCCTGTAGGCAGGAAGGGGGTAGAAGTGCCCTGTAGGCAGGAAGGGGGTAGAAGTGCCCTGTAGGCAGGAAGGGGGTAGAAGTGTCCTGTAGGCAGGAAGGGGGTAGAAGTGTCCTGTAGGCAGGAAGGGGGTAGAAGTGCCCGGTAGGCAGGAAGGGGGTAGAAGTGTCCTGTAGGCAGGAAGGGGATAGAAGTGTCCTGTAGGCAGGAAGGGGGTAGAAGTGCCCTGTAGGCAGGAAGGGGGTAGAAGTGCCCTGTAGGCAGGAAGGGGGTAGAAGTGCCCGGTAGGCAGGAAGGGGGTAGAAGTGTCCTGTAGGCAGGAAGGGGGTAGAAGTGCCCGGTAGGCAGGAAGGGGGTAGAAGTGCCCGGTAGGCAAGTGGTTAAGGGGCCGCCTAGCCAGACAATCTTGCTATGGGAGAACAACCAGAGTATTTATGGTTTCAGCAAAACACAACAGTCCACAAGGAGTGTAAACGGACTACTGAGGGCACTGCAGAATGCAAAGGTTCCTCTCACAAAGGCAACGTGGCTAAAGGAACGTGGTGCATAAGAGGCTTCCGAGACCACTGGAGAACTCAAAGGTTCCTTCCATGAAGTACATGTGACTGAAGGAGCGGGGTGTGTAGGGGGCTCCTGAGATCACTGGAGAACTCCTCCCACACAGTCAATGTGGCTGAAGGAGTGGGGCGCAGAAGAGGTTCCTGAGACCGCAGTCAATCCTTCGATAAGAACACCTCCTACCTTCTATCCATCCAGTGGTTTCCCAGATAAGGTGGGTGACTGGTGGGTACAGGCTGCCCTTTACCAAATTCCCTCTCAAAGAGGAAATGTTCCAGCTCCCTCTCAGGTGGGGCCCTTCAAGGTGCTTCCAGTCCACAGTCCAGCTCTACAAGACCAAACACTGGAGGCAGCCGGCTGATTCTCTAAATGTAGGGTTGTACTTGGTCCGGCCTGTTCTAAGGGCTCAGGAAGGTCAGAGACTCTGCAGGGGATGGCTCTATGGCCCGGCCTGTTCTAAGGGCTCAGGAAGGTCAGAGACTCTGCAGGGGATGGCTCTATGGTGCAGCCTGATCTAAGGGCTCAGGAAGGTCAGAGACTTTGCAGGGGATGGCTCTATGGCCCGGCCTGTTCTAAGGGCTCAAGAAGGTCAGAGACTCTGCAGGGGATGGCTCTATGGCCCGGCCTGTTCTAAGGGCTCAGGAAGGTCAGAGATAGACTCTGCAGGGGACGGCTCTATGGCGCATCCTGATCTAAGGGCTCAGGAAGGTCAGAGACTCTACAAGGGACGGCTCTATGGCCTGGCCTGTTCTAAGGGCTCATGAAGGTCAGAGACTCTGCAGGGGACGGCTCTATGGCCCGGCCTGTTCTAAGGGCTCATGAAGGTCAGAGACTCTGCAGGGGACGGCTCTATGGCCCGGCCTGTTCTAAGGGCTCAGGAAGGTCAGAGACTCTGCAGGGGACGGCACTATGGTCTGTCCTGTTCTAAGGGCTCAGGAAGGTCAGAGACTCTGCAGGGGACGGCTCTATGGCCCGGCCTGTTCTAAGGGCTCATGAAGGTCAGAGACTCTGCAGGGGACGGCACTATGGTCTGTCCTGTTCTAAGGGCCACCCAACAGCAGCTTGAAATTTCAATAGAGAAAAAAAGAAATTCATACAAATGACAGGTTCTCTTTAGGTGTACTGGAAGCTGAGGATCAGAAAGGCCAGAAATGTGCCCTGACAGGCAATGGAGGAAGACACATAATATCCTCATCCTTGGACTCGGACACAGATGGCCTCCATCTACATGGCCTGGCAACACAGAGCAGCACTCACCTCCACGATGGCTCTGGTGTCCAACATTCGTCCCAAATGGATACAGACTGGGGAAGAGGATGAGGCAGAAGGAGAGAGCCAAGACCTGCCGGGAGAATCACCATCACATGAGTGGGAGCAGAACATGGGGGGGGCACATACCATGACAGACATGAGTGGGAGCAGAACATGGGGGGGGGGGCACATACCATGACAGACATGAGTGGGAGCAGAACATGGGGGGGGGACACATACCATGACAGATATGAGTGGGAGCAGAACATGGGGGGGGGACACATACCATGACAGACATGAGTGGGAGCAGAACATGGGGGGGGGACACATACCATGACAGACATGAGTGGGAGCAGAACATGGGGGACACATACCATGACAGACATGAGTGGGAGCAGAACATGGGGGGGCACATACCATGACAGACATGAGTGGGAGCAGAACATGGGGGGGGGGACACATACCATGACAGACATGAGTGGGAGCAGAACATGGGGGGGGGGGGGGACACATACCATGACAGACATGAGTGGGAGCAGAACATGGGGGAGGGGCACATACCATGACAGACATGAGTGGGAGCAGAACATGGGGGACACATACCATGACAGACATGAGTGGGAGCAGAACATGGGGGGGCACATACCATGACAGACATGAGTGGGAGCAGAACATGGGGGGGGGGACACATACCATGACAGACATGAGTGGGAGCAGAACATGGGGGGGGGGGGGGACACATACCATGACAGACATGAGTGGGAGCAGAACATGGGGGGGACACATACCATGACAGACATGAGTGGGAGCAGAACATGGGGGGGGGACACATACCATGACAGACATGAGTGGGAGCAGAACATGGGGGGGACACATACCATGACAGACATGAGTGGGAGCAGAACATGGGGGGGGGCACATACCATGACAGACATGAGTGGGAGCAGAACATGGGGGGGGCACATACCATGACAGACATGAGTGGGAGCAGAACATGGGGGGGACACATACCATGACAGACATGAGTGGGAGCAGAACATGGGGGGGGGGGACACATACCATGACAGACATGAGTGGAAGCAGAACATGGGGGGGGGACATACCATGACAGACATGAGTGGGAGCAGAACATGGGGGGGGCACATACCATGACAGACATGAGTGGGAGCAGAACATGGGGGGGGACACATACCATGACAGACATGAGTGGGAGCAGAACATGGGGGGGGGGCACATACCATGACAGACATGAGTGGGAGCAGAACATGGGGGGGACATACCATGACAGACATGAGTGGGAGCAGAACATGGGGGGGGGGGGGACATACCATGACAGACATGAGTGGGAGCAGAACATGGGGGGGGGGACATACCATGACAGACATGAGTGGGAGCAGAACATGGGGGACACACATACCATGACAGACATGAGTGGGAGCAGAACATGGGGGACACATACCATGACAGACATGAGTGGGAGCAGAACATGGGGGGGGCACATACCATGACAGACATGAGTGGGAGCAGAACATGGGGGGGGCACATACCATGACAGACATGAGTGGGAGCAGAACATGGGGGGGGGGCACATACCATGACAGACATGAGTGGGAGCAGAACATGGGGGGGACATACCATGACAGACATGAGTGGGAGCAGAACATGGGGGGGGGGGGGACATACCATGACAGACATGAGTGGGAGCAGAACATGGGGGGGGGGACATACCATGACAGACATGAGTGGGAGCAGAACATGGGGGGGACACATACCATGACAGACATGAGTGGGAGCAGAACATGGGGGGGGGGCACATACCATGACAGACATGAGTGGGAGCAGAACATGGGGGGGCACATACCATGACAGACATGAGTGGGAGCAGAACATGGGGGGGGGGCACATACCATGACAGACATGAGTGGGAGCAGAACATGGGGGGGCACATACCATGACAGACATGAGTGGGAGCAGAACATGGGGGGGCACATACCATGACAGACATGAGTGGGAGCAGAACATGGGGGGGGGGGACACATACCATGACAGACATGAGTGGGAGCAGAACATGGGGGGGACACATACCATGACAGACATAAGTGGGAGCAGAACATGGGGGGGACACATACCATGACAGACAGGAGTGGGAGCAGAACATGGGGGGGACACATACCATGACAGACATGAGTGGGAGCAGAACATGGGGGGGGACATACCATGACAGACATGAGTGGGAGCAGAACATGGGGGGGGGGCACATACCATGACAGACATGAGTGGGAGCAGAACATGGGGGGGGGCACATACCATGACAGACATGAGTGGGAGCAGAACATGGGGGGGGGGGCACATACCATGACATACATGAGTGGGAGCAGAACATGGGGGGGGGGCACATACCATGACAGACATGAGTGGGAGCAGAACATGGGGGGGACACATACCATGACAGACATGAGTGGGAGCAGAACATGGGGGGGCACATACCATGACAGACATGAGTGGGAGCAGAACATGGGGGGGACACATACCATGACAGACATGAGTGGGAGCAGAACATGGGGGGGGGCACATACCATGACAGACATGAGTGGGAGCAGAACATGGGGGGGGGGGCACATACCATGACAGACATAAGTGGGAGCAGAACATGGGGGGGACACATACCATGACAGACATGAGTGGGAGCAGAACATGGGGGGGACACATACCATGACAGACATGAGTGGGAGCAGAACATGGGGGGGACACATACCATGACAGACATGAGTGGGAGCAGAACATGGGGGGGACACATACCATGACAGACATGAGTGGGAGCAGAACATGGGGGGGGGGCACATACCATGACAGACATGAGTGGGAGCAGAACATGGGGGGGACACATACCATGACAGACATGAGTGGGAGCAGAACATGGGGGGGACACATACCATGACAGACATGAGTGGGAGCAGAACATGGGGGGGGGGCACATACCATGACAGACATGAGTGGGAGCAGAACATGGGGGGGGGGCACATACCATGACAGACATGAGTGGGAGCAGAACATGGGGGGGGGGGCACATACCATGACAGACATGAGTGGGAGCAGAACATGGGGGGGACACATACCATGACAGACATGAGTGGGAGCAGAACATGGGGGGGACACATACCATGACAGACATGAGTGGGAGCAGAACATGGGGGGGACACATACCATGACAGACATGAGTGGGAGCAGAACATGGGGGGGACACATACCATGACAGACATGAGTGGGAGCAGAACATGGGGGGGGGGGCACATACCATGACAGACATGAGTGGGAGCAGAACATGGGGGGGGGGCACATACCATGACAGACATGAGTGGGAGCAGAACATGGGGGGGGGGCACATACCATGACAGACATGAGTGGGAGCAGAACATGGGGGGGCACATACCATGACAGACATGAGTGGGAGCAGAACATGGGGGGGGCACATACCATGACAGACATGAGTGGGAGCAGAACATGGGGGGGCACATACCATGACAGACAGGAGTGGGAGCAGAACATGGGGGGGCACATACCATGACAGACATGAGTGGGAGCAGAACATGGGGGGGGGCACATACCATGACAGACATGAGTGGGAGCAGAACATGGGGGGGGGGGCACATACCATGACAGACATGAGTGGGAGCAGAACATGGGGGGGCACATACCATGACAGACATGAGTGGGAGCAGAACATGGGGGGGACACATACCATGACAGACATGAGTGGGAGCAGAACATGGGGGGGGCACATACCATGACAGACATGAGTGGGAGCAGAACATGGGGGGGGCACATACCATGACAGACATGAGTGGGAGCAGAACATGGGGGGGCACATACCATGACAGACATGAGTGGGAGCAGAACATGGGGGGGCACATACCATGACAGACATGAGTGGGAGCAGAACATGGGGGGGCACATACCATGACAGACAGGAGTGGGAGCAGAACATGGGGGGGGCACATACCATGACAGACATGAGTGGGAGCAGAACATGGGGGGGGGGCACATACCATGACAGACATGAGTGGGAGCAGAACATGGGGGGGACACATACCATGACAGACATGAGTGGGAGCAGAACATGGGGGGGGCACATACCATGACAGACATGAGTGGGAGCAGAACATGGGGGGGGGGCACATACCATGACAGACATGAGTGGGAGCAGAACATGGGGGGGCACATACCATGACAGACATGAGTGGGAGCAGAACATGGGGGGGCACATACCATGACAGACATGAGTGGGAGCAGAACATGGGGGGGGGGGGCACATACCATGACAGACATGAGTGGGAGCAGAACATGGGGGGGGCACATACCATGACAGACATGAGTGGGAGCAGAACATGGGGGGGGGCACATACCATGACAGACATGAGTGGGAGCAGAACATGGGGGGGCACATACCATGACAGACATGAGTGGGAGCAGAACATGGGGGGGCACATACCATGACAGACATGAGTGGGAGCAGAACATGGGGGGGGGGCACATACCATGACAGACATGAGTGGGAGCAGAACATGGGGGGGACATACCATGACAGACATGAGTGGGAGCAGAACATGGGGGGGGGGGGGACATACCATGACAGACATGAGTGGGAGCAGAACATGGGGGGGGGGACATACCATGACAGACATGAGTGGGAGCAGAACATGGGGGACACACATACCATGACAGACATGAGTGGGAGCAGAACATGGGGGGGACACATACCATGACAGACATGAGTGGGAGCAGAACATGGGGGGGGCACATACCATGACAGACATGAGTGGGAGCAGAACATGGGGGGGGACACATACCATGACAGACATGAGTGGGAGCAGAACATGGGGGGGGGGCACATACCATGACAGACATGAGTGGGAGCAGAACATGGGGGGGACATACCATGACAGACATGAGTGGGAGCAGAACATGGGGGGGGGGGGGACATACCATGACAGACATGAGTGGGAGCAGAACATGGGGGGGGGGACATACCATGACAGACATGAGTGGGAGCAGAACATGGGGGGGACACATACCATGACAGACATGAGTGGGAGCAGAACATGGGGGGGGGGCACATACCATGACAGACATGAGTGGGAGCAGAACATGGGGGGGCACATACCATGACAGACATGAGTGGGAGCAGAACATGGGGGGGGGGCACATACCATGACAGACATGAGTGGGAGCAGAACATGGGGGGGCACATACCATGACAGACATGAGTGGGAGCAGAACATGGGGGGGCACATACCATGACAGACATGAGTGGGAGCAGAACATGGGGGGGGGGGACACATACCATGACAGACATGAGTGGGAGCAGAACATGGGGGGGACACATACCATGACAGACATAAGTGGGAGCAGAACATGGGGGGGACACATACCATGACAGACAGGAGTGGGAGCAGAACATGGGGGGGACACATACCATGACAGACATGAGTGGGAGCAGAACATGGGGGGGGGGCACATACCATGACAGACATGAGTGGGAGCAGAACATGGGGGGGGGGCACATACCATGACAGACATGAGTGGGAGCAGAACATGGGGGGGGGCACATACCATGACAGACATGAGTGGGAGCAGAACATGGGGGGGGGGGCACATACCATGACAGACATGAGTGGGAGCAGAACATGGGGGGGGGGCACATACCATGACAGACATGAGTGGGAGCAGAACATGGGGGGGACACATACCATGACAGACATGAGTGGGAGCAGAACATGGGGGGGGGGGCACATACCATGACAGACATGAGTGGGAGCAGAACATGGGGGGGGGGGCACATACCATGACAGACATAAGTGGGAGCAGAACATGGGGGGGACACATACCATGACAGACATGAGTGGGAGCAGAACATGGGGGGGACACATACCATGACAGACATGAGTGGGAGCAGAACATGGGGGGGACACATACCATGACAGACATGAGTGGGAGCAGAACATGGGGGGGACACATACCATGACAGACATGAGTGGGAGCAGAACATGGGGGGGGGGCACATACCATGACAGACATGAGTGGGAGCAGAACATGGGGGGGACACATACCATGACAGACATGAGTGGGAGCAGAACATGGGGGGGACACATACCATGACAGACATGAGTGGGAGCAGAACATGGGGGGGGGGCACATACCATGACAGACATGAGTGGGAGCAGAACATGGGGGGGGGGCACATACCATGACAGACATGAGTGGGAGCAGAACATGGGGGGGGGGGCACATACCATGACAGACATGAGTGGGAGCAGAACATGGGGGGGACACATACCATGACAGACATGAGTGGGAGCAGAACATGGGGGGGACACATACCATGACAGACATGAGTGGGAGCAGAACATGGGGGGGACACATACCATGACAGACATGAGTGGGAGCAGAACATGGGGGGGACACATACCATGACAGACATGAGTGGGAGCAGAACATGGGGGGGGGGGCACATACCATGACAGACATGAGTGGGAGCAGAACATGGGGGGGGGGCACATACCATGACAGACATGAGTGGGAGCAGAACATGGGGGGGGGGCACATACCATGACAGACATGAGTGGGAGCAGAACATGGGGGGGCACATACCATGACAGACATGAGTGGGAGCAGAACATGGGGGGGGCACATACCATGACAGACATGAGTGGGAGCAGAACATGGGGGGGCACATACCATGACAGACAGGAGTGGGAGCAGAACATGGGGGGGCACATACCATGACAGACATGAGTGGGAGCAGAACATGGGGGGGGGCACATACCATGACAGACATGAGTGGGAGCAGAACATGGGGGGGGGGGGCACATACCATGACAGACATGAGTGGGAGCAGAACATGGGGGGGCACATACCATGACAGACATGAGTGGGAGCAGAACATGGGGGGGACACATACCATGACAGACATGAGTGGGAGCAGAACATGGGGGGGGCACATACCATGACAGACATGAGTGGGAGCAGAACATGGGGGGGGCACATACCATGACAGACATGAGTGGGAGCAGAACATGGGGGGGCACATACCATGACAGACATGAGTGGGAGCAGAACATGGGGGGGCACATACCATGACAGACATGAGTGGGAGCAGAACATGGGGGGGCACATACCATGACAGACAGGAGTGGGAGCAGAACATGGGGGGGGCACATACCATGACAGACATGAGTGGGAGCAGAACATGGGGGGGGGGCACATACCATGACAGACATGAGTGGGAGCAGAACATGGGGGGGACACATACCATGACAGACATGAGTGGGAGCAGAACATGGGGGGGGCACATACCATGACAGACATGAGTGGGAGCAGAACATGGGGGGGGGGCACATACCATGACAGACATGAGTGGGAGCAGAACATGGGGGGGCACATACCATGACAGACATGAGTGGGAGCAGAACATGGGGGGGCACATACCATGACAGACATGAGTGGGAGCAGAACATGGGGGGGGGGGGCACATACCATGACAGACATGAGTGGGAGCAGAACATGGGGGGGGCACATACCATGACAGACATGAGTGGGAGCAGAACATGGGGGGGGGCACATACCATGACAGACATGAGTGGGAGCAGAACATGGGGGGGCACATACCATGACAGACATGAGTGGGAGCAGAACATGGGGGGGCACATACCATGACAGACATGAGTGGGAGCAGAACATGGGGGGGGGGCACATACCATGACAGACATGAGTGGGAGCAGAACATGGGGGGGACATACCATGACAGACATGAGTGGGAGCAGAACATGGGGGGGGGGGGGACATACCATGACAGACATGAGTGGGAGCAGAACATGGGGGGGGGGACATACCATGACAGACATGAGTGGGAGCAGAACATGGGGGACACACATACCATGACAGACATGAGTGGGAGCAGAACATGGGGGGGACACATACCATGACAGACATGAGTGGGAGCAGAACATGGGGGGGGCACATACCATGACAGACATGAGTGGGAGCAGAACATGGGGGGGGACACATACCATGACAGACATGAGTGGGAGCAGAACATGGGGGGGGGGCACATACCATGACAGACATGAGTGGGAGCAGAACATGGGGGGGACATACCATGACAGACATGAGTGGGAGCAGAACATGGGGGGGGGGGGGACATACCATGACAGACATGAGTGGGAGCAGAACATGGGGGGGGGGACATACCATGACAGACATGAGTGGGAGCAGAACATGGGGGGGACACATACCATGACAGACATGAGTGGGAGCAGAACATGGGGGGGGGGCACATACCATGACAGACATGAGTGGGAGCAGAACATGGGGGGGCACATACCATGACAGACATGAGTGGGAGCAGAACATGGGGGGGGGGCACATACCATGACAGACATGAGTGGGAGCAGAACATGGGGGGGCACATACCATGACAGACATGAGTGGGAGCAGAACATGGGGGGGCACATACCATGACAGACATGAGTGGGAGCAGAACATGGGGGGGGGGGACACATACCATGACAGACATGAGTGGGAGCAGAACATGGGGGGGACACATACCATGACAGACATAAGTGGGAGCAGAACATGGGGGGGACACATACCATGACAGACAGGAGTGGGAGCAGAACATGGGGGGGACACATACCATGACAGACATGAGTGGGAGCAGAACATGGGGGGGGGGCACATACCATGACAGACATGAGTGGGAGCAGAACATGGGGGGGGGGCACATACCATGACAGACATGAGTGGGAGCAGAACATGGGGGGGGGCACATACCATGACAGACATGAGTGGGAGCAGAACATGGGGGGGGGGGCACATACCATGACAGACATGAGTGGGAGCAGAACATGGGGGGGGGGCACATACCATGACAGACATGAGTGGGAGCAGAACATGGGGGGGACACATACCATGACAGACATGAGTGGGAGCAGAACATGGGGGGGCACATACCATGACAGACATGAGTGGGAGCAGAACATGGGGGGGACACATACCATGACAGACATGAGTGGGAGCAGAACATGGGGGGGGGCACATACCATGACAGACATGAGTGGGAGCAGAACATGGGGGGGGGGGCACATACCATGACAGACATAAGTGGGAGCAGAACATGGGGGGGACACATACCATGACAGACATGAGTGGGAGCAGAACATGGGGGGGACACATACCATGACAGACATGAGTGGGAGCAGAACATGGGGGGGACACATACCATGACAGACATGAGTGGGAGCAGAACATGGGGGGGACACATACCATGACAGACATGAGTGGGAGCAGAACATGGGGGGGGGGCACATACCATGACAGACATGAGTGGGAGCAGAACATGGGGGGGGACACATACCATGACAGACATGAGTGGGAGCAGAACATGGGGGGGACACATACCATGACAGACATGAGTGGGAGCAGAACATGGGGGGGGGGCACATACCATGACAGACATGAGTGGGAGCAGAACATGGGGGGGGGGCACATACCATGACAGACATGAGTGGGAGCAGAACATGGGGGGGGGGGCACATACCATGACAGACATGAGTGGGAGCAGAACATGGGGGGGACACATACCATGACAGACATGAGTGGGAGCAGAACATGGGGGGGACACATACCATGACAGACATGAGTGGGAGCAGAACATGGGGGGGACACATACCATGACAGACATGAGTGGGAGCAGAACATGGGGGGGACACATACCATGACAGACATGAGTGGGAGCAGAACATGGGGGGGGGGGCACATACCATGACAGACATGAGTGGGAGCAGAACATGGGGGGGGGGCACATACCATGACAGACATGAGTGGGAGCAGAACATGGGGGGGGGGCACATACCATGACAGACATGAGTGGGAGCAGAACATGGGGGGGCACATACCATGACAGACATGAGTGGGAGCAGAACATGGGGGGGGCACATACCATGACAGACATGAGTGGGAGCAGAACATGGGGGGGCACATACCATGACAGACAGGAGTGGGAGCAGAACATGGGGGGGCACATACCATGACAGACATGAGTGGGAGCAGAACATGGGGGGGGGCACATACCATGACAGACATGAGTGGGAGCAGAACATGGGGGGGGGGGCACATACCATGACAGACATGAGTGGGAGCAGAACATGGGGGGGCACATACCATGACAGACATGAGTGGGAGCAGAACATGGGGGGGACACATACCATGACAGACATGAGTGGGAGCAGAACATGGGGGGGGCACATACCATGACAGACATGAGTGGGAGCAGAACATGGGGGGGGCACATACCATGACAGACATGAGTGGGAGCAGAACATGGGGGGGCACATACCATGACAGACATGAGTGGGAGCAGAACATGGGGGGGCACATACCATGACAGACATGAGTGGGAGCAGAACATGGGGGGGCACATACCATGACAGACAGGAGTGGGAGCAGAACATGGGGGGGGCACATACCATGACAGACATGAGTGGGAGCAGAACATGGGGGGGGGGGCACATACCATGACAGACATGAGTGGGAGCAGAACATGGGGGGGACACATACCATGACAGACATGAGTGGGAGCAGAACATGGGGGGGGCACATACCATGACAGACATGAGTGGGAGCAGAACATGGGGGGGGGGCACATACCATGACAGACATGAGTGGGAGCAGAACATGGGGGGGCACATACCATGACAGACATGAGTGGGAGCAGAACATGGGGGGGCACATACCATGACAGACATGAGTGGGAGCAGAACATGGGGGGGGGGGGCACATACCATGACAGACATGAGTGGGAGCAGAACATGGGGGGGGCACATACCATGACAGACATGAGTGGGAGCAGAACATGGGGGGGGGCACATACCATGACAGACATGAGTGGGAGCAGAACATGGGGGGGCACATACCATGACAGACATGAGTGGGAGCAGAACATGGGGGGGCACATACCATGACAGACATGAGTGGGAGCAGAACATGGGGGGGGCACATACCATGACAGACATGAGTGGGAGCAGAACATGGGGGGGGCACATACCATGACAGACATGAGTGGGAGCAGAACATGGGGGGGGGCACATACCATGACAGACATGAGTGGGAGCAGAACATGGGGGGGCACATACCATGACAGACATGAGTGGGAGCAGAACATGGGGGGGCACATACCATGACAGACATGAGTGGGAGCAGAACATGGGGGGGGCACATACCATGACAGACATGAGTGGGAGCAGAACATGGGGGGGCACATACCATGACAGACATGAGTGGGAGCAGAACATGGGGGGCACATACCATGACAGACATGAGTGGGAGCAGAACATGGGGGGGACACATACCATGACAGACATGAGTGGGAGCAGAACATGGGGGGGGCACATACCATGACAGACAGGAGTGGGAGCAGAACATGGGGGGGCACATACCATGACAGACATGAGTGGGAGCAGAACATGGGGGGGGCACATACCATGACAGACATGAGTGGGAGCAGAACATGGGGGGGGCACATACCATGACAGACATGAGTGGGAGCAGAACATGGGGGGGCACATACCATGACAGACATGAGTGGGAGCAGAACATGGGGGGGCACATACCATGACAGACATGAGTGGGAGCAGAACATGGGGGGGCACATACCATGACAGACATGAGTGGGAGCAGAACATGGGGGGGGCACATACCATGACAGACATGAGTGGGAGCAGAACATGGGGGGGGCACATACCATGACAGACATGAGTGGGAGCAGAACATGGGGGGGCACATACCATGACAGACATGAGTGGGAGCAGAACATGGGGGGGCACATACCATGACAGACATGAGTGGGAGCAGAACATGGGGGGCACATACCATGACAGACATGAGTGGGAGCAGAACATGGGGGGGACACATACCATGACAGACATGAGTGGGAGCAGAACATGGGGGGGGCACATACCATGACAGACAGGAGTGGGAGCAGAACATGGGGGGGGGGCACATACCATGACAGACATGAGTGGGAGCAGAACATGGGGGGGGGCACATACCATGACAGACATGAGTGGGAGCAGAACATGGGGGGGCACATACCATGACAGACATGAGTGGGAGCAGAACATGGGGGGGCACATACCATGACAGACATGAGTGGGAGCAGAACATGGGGGGGGCACATACCATGACAGACATGAGTGGGAGCAGAACATGGGGGGGCACATACCATGACAGACAGGAGTGGGAGCAGAACATGGGGGGGCACATACCATGACAGACATGAGTGGGAGCAGAACATGGGGGGGGGGGCACATACCATGACAGACATGAGTGGGAGCAGAACATGGGGGGGGCACATACCATGACAGACATGAGTGGGAGCAGAACATGGGGGGGGGGCACATACCATGACAGACATGAGTGGGAGCAGAACATGGGGGGGGGGGGCACATACCATGACAGACATGAGTGGGAGCAGAACATGGGGGGGCACATACCATGACAGACATGAGTGGGAGCAGAACATGGGGGGGGGCACATACCATGACAGACAGGAGTGGGAGCAGAACATGGGGGGGCACATACCATGACAGACAGGAGTGGGAGCAGAACATGGGGGGGGCACATACCATGACAGACATGAGTGGGAGCAGAACATGGGGGGGGGGCACATACCATGACAGACATGAGTGGGAGCAGAACATGGGGGGGGGGCACATACCATGACAGACATGAGTGGGAGCAGAACATGGGGGGGCACATACCATGACAGACATGAGTGGGAGCAGAACATGGGGGGGGGCACATACCATGACAGACATGAGTGGGAGCAGAACATGGGGGGGCACATACCATGACAGACATGAGTGGGAGCAGAACATGGGGGGGCACATACCATGACAGACATGAGTGGGAGCAGAACATGGGGGGGGCACATACCATGACAGACATGAGTGGGAGCAGAACATGGGGGGGGCACATACCATGACAGACATGAGTGGGAGCAGAACATGGGGGGGGCACATACCATGACAGACATGAGTGGGAGCAGAACATGGGGGGGGCACATACCATGACAGACATGAGTGGGAGCAGAACATGGGGGGGCACATACCATGACAGACATGAGTGGGAGCAGAACATGGGGGGGGCACATACCATGACACAGGTGGAACAGGAATACGCATATATATGTATATACACTCATATCCCCCCCCCAGTATATACAGTTAGGTCCATATATATTCAGACAATTGATTATAATCAGAAATTAAATGTTGATTTGTAAAATTTTGTTGAGAATCCTTTACTGGCAATGACTGCCTGAGGTCCGGAACCCATAGAAGTGACCAGAGACCGGGGTTCCTCCTTCCTGATGCTTTGCCTGAGGTCCGGAACCCATAGAAGTGACCAGAGACTGGGTTTCCTCCTTCCTGATGCTTTGCCTGAGGTCCGGAACCCATAGAAGTGACCAGAGACTGGGGTTCCTCCTTCCTGATGCTTTGCCTGAGGTCCGGAACCCATAGAAGTGACCAGAGACTGGGGTTCCTCCTTCCTGATGCTTTGCCTGAGGTCCGGAACCCATAGAAGTGACCAGAGACTGGGGTTCCTCCTTTCTGATGCTTTGCCTGAGGTCCGGAACCCATAGAAGTGACCAGAGACTTGGGTTCCTCCTTTCTGATGCTTTGCCTGAGGTCCGGAACCCATAGAAGTGACCAGAGACTGGGGTTCCTCCTTTCTGATGCTTTGCCTGAGGTCCGGAACCCATAGAAGTGACCAGAGACTGGGTTTCCTCCTTCCTGATGCTTTGCCTGAGGTCCGGAACCCATAGAAGTGACCAGAGACTGGGGTTCCTCCTTCCTGATGCTTTGCCTGAGGTCCGGAACCCATAGAAGTGACCAGAGACTGGGGTTCCTCCTTCCTGATGCTTTGCCTGAGGTCCGGAACCCATAGAAGTGACCAGAGACTGGGGTTCCTCCTTCCTGATGCTTTGCCTGAGGTCCGGAACCCATAGAAGTGACCAGAGACTGGGGTTCCTCCTTCCTGATGCTTTGCCTGAGGTCCTGAACCCATAGAAGTGACCAGAGACTGGGGTTCCTCCTTCCTGATGCTTTGCCTGAGGTCCTGAACCCATAGAAGTGACCAGAGACTGGGGTTCCTCCTTCCTGATGCTTTGCCTGAGGTCCTGAACCCATGGACGTGACCAGAGACTGGGGTTCCTCCTTCCTGATGCTTTGCCTGAGGTCCTGAACCCATAGAAGTGACCAGAGACTGGGGTTCCTCCTTCCTGATGCTTTGCCTGAGGTCCTGAACCCATAGAAGTGACCAGAGACTGGGGTTCCTCCTTCCTGATGCTTTGCCTGAGGTCCTGAACCCATAGAAGTGACCAGAGACTGGGGTTCCTCCTTCCTGATGCTTTGCCTGAGGTCCTGAACCCATAGAAGTGACCAGAGACTGGGGTTCCTCCTTCCTGATGCTTTGCCTGAGGTCCTGAACCCATAGAAGTGACCAGAGACTGGGGTTCCTCCTTCCTGATGCTTTGCCTGAGGTCCGGAACCCATAGAAGTGACCAGAGACCGGGGTTCCTCCTTCCTGATGCTTTGCCTGAGGTCCGGAACCCATAGAAGTGACCAGAGACCGGGGTTCCTCCTTCCTGATGCTTTGCCTGAGGTCCGGAACCCATAGAAGTGACCAGAGACCGGGGTTCCTCCTTCCTGATGCTTTGCGAGGCTCTACCTGCAGCTGTCTTCAGTTGTTCTCTGTTTGTGGCTCTTTCTGCCTTTAGTTTTGCCTTCAGCCAGTGAAATGCTCAGTGGGGTGGAGGTCAGGTGACTCAGCCATTGCAGAATATTTCACTTCTTCTCTTTCCTCCTGGGTTGCTTTTGCAGTGTGCTTTGGATCGTTGTCCATCTGTAGCTCCGTCCAATCACCTTTGCTGCATTAGGCTGAATCTGGGCTGACAGTAGATCTGTAAACACTGCAGAATTCATCCGGCTGCTTCTGTGTTCTGTCACATGATCAATGACCACCAATGACCCAGTGCTACTGAAAGCCATGCATGCCCATGCATCACACTGCACTGCCTCCGCCCATGCCATCACACCACCTCCACCCATGCCACCAGACCGCCCCCGCCCATGCCACCACACCGCCTCCGCCCATGCCACCAGACCGCCCCCGCCCATGCCACCACACCGCCTCCGCCCACGCCACCACACCGCCTCCGCCCACGCCACCACATCGCCTCCGCCCACGCCACCACACCGCCTCCGCCCACGCCACCACACCGCCCACGCCACCACATCGCCTCCGCCCACGCCACCACACCGCCTCCGCCCACGCCACCAGACCGCCCCCGCCCACGCCACCACACCGCCTCCGCCCACGCCACCACACCGCCCACGCCACCACACCGCCTCCGCCCACGCCACCACATCGCCCACGCCACCACACCGCCTCCGCCATCACACCGCCTCCGCCCACGCCACCACACCGCCTCCGCCCACGCCACCACACCGCCCACGCCACCACACCGCCTCCGCCCACGCCACCACACCACCCCTGCCACCACAGTGTTGGGAATGCAACAGCATGTACTATAATGTACTATATATAGTATTGTGTGTTAATATCACTTGACCAGTAGATGGCACTATACACTAAGGTTATCAGTTGTGTATATCTGAAAACTTGTTGGTTCTTCCTCTCTTCTCTATCATCTTCAGGAAGTAACATGTCTGCTGAGAAATGTGCTCTGTATGTTTGTAACTTAAGCCACACAAGTAAAGTCATACTTCTGCCTCATCACTACCAGTGTCTTCTCTAACACATAACCAACACACACCTCCTTTGCCCATGCCACCACGCCGCCTCCGCCCATGCCACCACACCTCCTTTGCCCATGTCACCACGCCGCCTCCTTTGCCCATGCCACCACGCCGCCTCCACCCATGCCATCACGCCGCCTCCGCCCATGCCACCACACCTCCTTTGCCCATGCCACCACGCCGCCTCCACCCATGCCATCACGCCGCCTCCACCATGTTGTACAGATAACATTGTGTGGTTTGGATCATGAGCTGTTCTTCTCCACACTTTCTTCTTCCTGTCATTCTGGTAGATTCATCTTCATTTCCTCCATCCAAAGAATGCTTCTCCAGAACCAGAACCGGTCCAGCTTTTCTTCTTCAGGCTTATGAATGGTTTGTACCTCGTGGGGAACCCTCTGTATTTGCACCTCGTGGGGAACCCTCTGTATTTGCACCTCGTGGGTAACCCTCTGTATTTGCACCTCGTGGGGAACCCTCTGTATTTGCACCTCGTGGGGAACCCTCTGTATTTGCACCTCGTGGGGAACCCTCTGTATTTGCTCTCGTGAAATCTTCTCTTGATTGTAGACTGACAATGATACGCCCCCCTCCTGGAGAGTGTCCTTCACTTGTCTGGATCATGTGAATGGGTTCTTCTTTCCCATAGAGAGGATCCTGCGATCATCCACCACTGTTGTCCTCCATGGACCTCCATGCCTTGTCATGTTGCTGAGCTCACCAGAGCGTTCTTCTTTCCTCAGAATGGACCAGACTGGTGATTTGGCCGCTCCTTGTGTTGCTGCGATCTCTCTGATGGATTGGTGTCGTGTCTGAACCCTTACAATGGCCGGTGTCACCCATATCCATCATAGAACTAGAGCTGGGAAAGGTTTGGGAAATACCTGAAAAAAACTAAAATTGTGCCGGAGTCCAAATATATATGGAGCAGACTATATGTATATATGGACCGGATTGTATGTATATATGGACCGGACTATATGTATATATGGAGCAGGACTATATGTATATATGGACCGGATTGTATGTATATATGGACCGGACTGTATATGTGCTCATAACACACGCATGCACTCACCATGACGCAGGTGCTGGCCGCTGTGGTCTTGGTCCCGGTCTGACTCACAAGTGCCTGCAGGTTCCTCAGCTGCTGCAGTAAGGACCTGAACACAGAAACCTCATATCAGACCCTATGGACAGGCTGAGGTCATGTGACCCATCACAGACAACACACTGATGTCATGTGATCAGTCAGAGCCAATGATATGTAAAGAACGAGCTCAAGGTGCCAGTACAAGCGATGATGGACTCACATGTTCTGTTTCTGCAGCTGCTGAACCTTCTTCTGAAGAGCCTGATTGTGAACCGTACACTCCGTCACCCTATAGGGGGCAGAATAATGAACGATTACATACGGGCCGTACGCTCCGTCACCCTATAGGGGGCAGAATAATGAACGATTACATACGGGCCGTACACTCCGTCACCCTACAGGGGGCAGAACAAGGAAGGATTACATACGGGCCGTACACTCCGTCACCCTACAGGGGGCAGAACAAGGAAGGATTACATACGGGCCATACGCTCCGTCACCCTATAGGGGGCAGAATAATGAACGATTACATACGGGCTGTACGCTCCGTCACCCTATAGGGGGCAGAACAAGGAAGGATTACATACGGGCCGTACGCTCCGTCACCCTATAGGGGGCAGAACAAGGAAGGATTACATGCGGGCCGTACGCTCCGTCACCCTACAGGGGGCAGAACAAGGAAGGATTACATACGGGCCGTACGCTCCGTCACCCTACAGGGGGCAGAACAAGGAAGGATTACATACGGGCCGTACGCTCCGTCACCCTACAGGGGGCAGAACAAGGAAGGATTACATACGGGCCGTACGCTCCGTCACCCTACAGGGGGCAGAACAAGGAAGGATTACATACGGGCCGTACGCTCCGTCACCCTACAGGGGGCAGAACAAGGAAGGATTACATACGGGCCGTACGCTCCGTCACCCTACAGGGGGCAGAACAAGGAAGGATTACATACGGGCCGTATGCTCCGTCACCCTATAGGGGGCAGAATAATGAAGGATTACATACGGGCCGTACGCTCCGTCACCCTACAGGGGGCAGAACAAGGAAGGATTACATACGGGCCGTACGCTCCGTCACCCTACAGGGGGCAGAACAAGGAAGGATTACATGCGGGACGTACGCTCCGTCACCCTACAGGGGGCAGAACAAGGAAGGATTACATACGGGCCGTACGCTCCGTCACCCTACAGGGGGCAGAACAAGGAAGGATTACATGCGGGACGTACGCTCCGTCACCCTACAGGGGGCAGAACAAGGAAGGATTACATACGGGCCGTACGCTCCGTCACCCTATAGGGGGCAGAACAAGGAAGGATTACATACGGGCCGTGCGCTCCGTCACCCTATAAGGGGCAGAATATTACAGGTGAAACTGGAACAATGAGACTCTGGTGCCTTCATTCATTCATTGATTTCAGTGCAGCAACTTAAAAGGTGACACTAATATATGAGACTCATTCCATGCAAAGCAAGATAGTTCCAGCCGTGATTTGTCATCATTGTGATGATTATGGCTTACAGCTCATGAAAACCCCAAATCCACAATCTCAGAAAATGAGAATATTCCATGCAATCAATAAAACACGGATTGTACATAGAACAATATCGCACCTCTGAAAAGTAGAAGCTGCATATGTACTCAGTACTTGGTTTGGGCCCCTTTTGCAGCAATTACTGCCTCAATGCGGCGTGGCATGGAAGCTATCAGCCTGTGGCACTGCTGAGGTGTTATGGAAGACCAGGATGCTTCAATAGCGGCCTTCAGCTCTTCTGCATTGTTCGGTCTCATGTCTCTCATCTTCTCTTGGCAATGCCCCATAGACTCTCTATGGGGTTCAGGTCAGGTGAGTTTGCTGGCCAATCAAGCACAGTAATCCCACGGTCATTGAACCAGGTTTTGGTGCTTTTGGCAGTGTGGGCGGAGCCAAGTCCTGCTGGAAAATGAAGTCAGCGTCCCCATAAAGCTGGTCTGCGGAAGGAAGCATGAAGTGCTCCAAAATCTCCTGGTAGACGGCTGCGGTGACCCTGGACTTCATGAAGCACAGTGGACCAACACCAGCAGATGACATGGCTCCCCAAATCAACACAAACTGTGGAAACTTCACACTGGACTTCAAGCATCTTGCAGTGTGTGGCCTCTCCATTCTTCCTCCATACTCGGGGTCCTTGGGCCTCTCCATTCTTCCTCCATACTCGGGGTCCTTGGGCCTCCTCCATTCTTCCTCCATACTCGGGGCCCTTGGGCCTCTCCATTCTTCCTCCATACTCGGGGTCCTCGTGCCTCTCCATTCTTCCTCCATACTCGGGGTCCTCGGGCCTCTCCATTCTTCCTCCATACTCGGGGTCCTTGGGCCTCTCCATTCTTCCTCCATACTCGGGGTCCTCGTGCCTCTCCATTCTTCCTCCATACTCGGGGTCCTTGGGCCTCTCCATTCTTCCTCCATACTCGGGTCCTTGTGCCTCTCCATTCTCCCTCCATATTCGGGGTCCTTGTGCTCTCTCCATTCTCCCTCCATACTCGGGGTCCTTGGGCCTCTCCATTCTTCCTCCATACTCGGGGTCCTTGTGCCTCTCCATTCTCCCTCCATACTCGGGGTCCTTGGGCCTCTCCATTCTCCCTCCATACTCGGGGTCCTTGGGCCTCTCCATTCTTCCTCCATACTCGGGGTCCTTGTGCCTCTCCATTCTCCCTCCATACTCGGGGTCCTTGTGCCTCTCCATTCTTCCTCCATACTCGGGGTCCTTGTGCCTCTCCATTCTTCCTCCATACTCGGGGTCCTTGTGCCTCTCCATTCTTCCTCCATACTCGGGGTCCTTGTGCCTCTCCATTCTTCCTCCATACTCGGGGTCCTTGTGTCTCTCCATTCTTCCTCCATACTCGGGTCCTTGGTGCCTCTCCATTCTTCCTCCATACTCGGGGTCCTTGGGCCTCTCCATTCTCCTCCATACTCGGGGTCCTTGGGCCTCTCCATTCTTCCTTCATACTTGGGGTCCTTGGGCCTCTCCATTCTTCCTCCATACTCGGGGTCCTTGGGCCTCTCCATTCTTCCTCCATACTCGGGGTCCTTGGGCCTCTCCATTCTTCCTCCATACTCGGGGTCCTTGGGCCTCTCCATTCTTCCTCCATACTCGGGGTCCTTGGGCCTCTCCATTCTTCCTCCATACTCGGGGTCCTTGGGCCTCTCCATTCTTCCTCCATACTCGGGGTCTTGGGCCTCTCATTCTTCCTCCATACTCGGGGTCCTTGGTCCTCTCCATTCTTCCTCCATACTCTGGGTCCTTGGTTTCCAAATGAGATGCAAAAGTTGCTCTTATCAGAAAAGAGGACTTTGGACCACTGAGGACAGACCAGGTCTGTGTTTCTTTAGCCCAGGTAAGACACTTCTGACATTGTTTGTTGTTCAGGAGCGGCTTGACAAAGAGGAATACGACATTTGAAGCCCATGTCCAGGATCCGTCTGTGTGTGGTGGCTCTTGATGCACTGACTCCAGCCTCAGTCCTCTCCTTGTGAAAGTCCCCAACACTTTTGAATGCCTTTTCCTGACAACCTCTCCAGGCTGCGGTCATCCCTGCTGCTTGTGCACCTTTTCCTGACAATCCTCTCCAGGCTGCGGCTCATCCCTGCTGCTTGTGCACCTTTTTCTTCCACACTTTTCCCTTCCACATAACTTTCTATTAATGTGCTTTGATACAGCACTTTGGAACATCCAACTTCTTATCTT
>NW_028321175.1:0-22978 GCF_062004578.1 Staurois parvus
TTCATTATATACCTGATCCTATATACCCCCCCATTACATCTCCTCATTATATACCTGATCCTATACCCCCCCCCATTACATCTCCTCATTATATACCTGATCCTATATACCCCCCCATTACATCTCCTCATTATATACCTGCTCCTGCATGAGCTCCTTCAGTTGGCTGATCTTATCTGCATCTTCCGGGTGTTGGGTGATGTATTCCTTGTCAAAGAATGCCTGGAGGGGAGAGAGATGGTGATAGATAGATAGATAGATAGATAATAGATAGATAGATAATAGATAGATAGATAGATAGATAGATAATAGATAGATAGATAGATAGATAGATAGATAGATAGATAGATAGATAATAGATAGATAGATAGATAGATAGATAGATAGATAATAGATAGATAGATAGATAGATAGATAGATAATAGATAGATAGATAGATAGATAGATAGATAGATAGATAGATAGATAGATAATAGATAGATAATAGATAGATAGATAGATAGATAGATAGATAGATAGATAGATAAATAGATGATAGATAGATAGATAGATAGATAGATAGATAGATAGATAGATGATAGATAGATAGATAGATAGATAGATAGATGATAGATAGATAGATAGATAGATAGATAGATAGATAATAGATAGATAGATAATAGATAGATAGATAGATAGATAGATAGATAGATAGATAGATAGATAATAGATAGATAGATAGATAATAGATAGATAGATAGATAGATAGATAGATAGATAGATAGATAGATAATAGATAGATAGATAGATAGATAGATAGATAGATAGATAATAGATAGATAGAAAGATAATAGATAGATAGAAAGATAATAGATAGATAGATAGATAGATAGATAGAAAGATAATAGATAGATAATAGATAGATAGAAAGATAATAGATAGATTAATAGATAGATAGATAATAGATAGATAGATAGATAGAAAGATAATAGATAGATTAATAGATAGATAGATAATAGATAGACAGATAGATAGAAAGATAATAGATAGATTAATAGATAGATAGATAATAGATAGATAGATAATAGATAGATAGATAGATAGATAGATAGATAATAGATAGATAGATAGATAGATAGATAAATAGATAGATAATAGATAGATAGATAGATAGATAGATAGATAGATAGATAATAGATAGATAGATAGATAGATAATAGATAGATAGATAATAGATAGATAGATAGATAGATAGATAGATAGATAGATAGATAGATAGATAATAGATAGATAGATAGATAGATAGATAGATAGATAGATAGATAGATAATAGATAGATAGATAGATAGATAGATAGATAGATAGATAGATAATAGATAGATAGATAATAGATAGATAGATAGATAGATAGATAGATAGATAGATAGATAGATAGATAGATAATAGATAGATAGATAATAGATAGATAGATAGATAGATAGATAGATAGATAGATAGATAGATAGATAGATAGATAATAGATAGATAGATAGATAGATAGATAGATAATAGATAGATAGATAGATTGATAGATAGATAATAGATAGATAGATAATAGATAGATAGATAGATAGATAGATAAATAGATAATAGATAGATAGATAATAGATAGATAGATAGATAGATAATAGATAGATAATAGATAGATAGATAGATAGATAATAGATAGATAGATAGATAGATAGATAGATAGATAGATAGAAAGATAATAGATAGATTAATAGATAGATAGATAATAGATAGATAGATAGATAGATAATAGATAGATAGAAAGATAATAGATAGATAGAAAGATAATAGATAGATTAATAGATAGATAGATAGATAGATAGATAGATAATAGATAGATAGATAATAGATAGATAGATAATAGATAGATAATAGATAGATAGATAATAGATAGATAGAAAGATAATAGATAGATAGAAAGATAATAGATAGATTAATAGATAGATAGATAGATAGATAGATAGATAGATAGATAGATAATAGATAGATAGATAATAGATAGATAGATAGATAATAGATAGATAGATAGATAGATAGATAGATAATAGATAGATAGATAATAGATAGATAGATAGATAGATAATAGATAGATAGATAGATAGATAGATAGATAATAGATAGATAGATAGATAGATAGATAGATAGATAGATAGATAGATAGATAGATAGATAGATAGATACAGTCAGGTCCATAAATATTGGGACATCAACACAATTCTAACATTTTTGGCTCTATACACCACAATGGATTTGAGATGAAACGAGCAAGATGTGTTTTAACTGCAGACTGTCAGCTTTAATTTGAGGGTATTTACATCCAAATCAGGTGAACGGTGTAGGAAGTACAACAGTTTGCATATGTGCCTCCCACTTGTTAAGGGACCAAAAGTAATGGGACAATTGGCTTCTCAGCTGTTCCATGGCCAGGTGTGTGTTATTCCCTCATTATCCCAATTACAATGAGCAGATAAAAGGTCCAGAGTTCATTTCAAGTGTGCTATTTGCATTTGGAATCTGTTGCTGTCAACTCTCAAGATGAGATCCAAAGAGCTGTCACTATCTATATGTGCCTCCCACTTGTTAAGGGACCAAAAGTAATGGGACAGAATAATAATCATAAATAAAACATTCACTTTTGAATACTTGGTTGCAAATCCTTTGGTGGTTTCTATGCATTCCAGACTTCAGGCTGTAATTGACTGCAGACGCTGGGTGTCATCCCTGGTGATGCTCTGCCAGGCCTCTACTGCAACTGTCTTCAGTTCCTGCTTGTTCTTGGGGCATTTTCCCTTCAGTTTTGTCTTCAGCAAGTGAAATGCTCAATGGGATTCAGGTCAGGTGATGGACTTGGCCATTGCAGAACATTCCACTTCTTTGGTGTCTTTTGCAGTCTGCTTTGGGTCATTGTCCATCTGCACTGTGAAGCGTCCAATGAGTTGTGAAGCATTTGGCTGAATATGAGCCGATAATATTCCCGAAACACTTCACAATTCATCCGGCTGCTTCTGTCAGCAGTCACATCATCAATAAATACAAGAGAAGCAGTTCCATTGGCAGCCATACATGCCCACGCCATGACACTACCACCACCATGATCACTGATGAGGTGGTATGCTGAGGACCATGAGCAGTTCCTTCTCCATACTCTTCTCTTCCCATCACTCTGGTACAAGTTGATGTCGGTCTCATCTGTCCATAGGATGTTGTTCCAGAACTGTGAAGGCTTTTTTATATGTCGTTTGGCAAACTCTAATCTGGCCTTCCTGTTTTTGAGGCTCACCAATGGTTTCCATCTTGTGGTGAACCCTCTGTATTCACTCTGGTGAAGTCTTCTCTTGATTGGTGACTTTGACACACATACACCTACCTCCTGGAGAGTGTTCTTGATCTGGCCAACTGTTGTGAAGGGTGTTTTCTTCACCAGAGAAAGAATTCTTCACTCATCCACCACAGTTGTTTTCCGTGGTCTTCCGGGTCTTTTGGTGTTGCTGAGCTCACCGGTGCGTTCCTTCTTTTTAAGAATGCTCCAAACAGTTGTTTTGGCCACGCCTAATGTTTTTGCTATCTCTCTGATGGGTTTGTTTTGTTTTTTCAGCCTAATGATGGCTTCACTGATAGTGACAGCTCTTTAGATCTCATCTTGAGAGTTGACAGCAACAGATTCCAAATGCAAATAGCACACTTGAAATGAACTCTGGACCTTTTATCTGCTCATTGTAATTGGGATAATGAGGGAATAACACACACCTGGCCATGGAACAGCTGAGAAGCCAATTGTCCCATTACTTTTGGTCCCTTAACAAGGGGGAGGCACATATGCAAACTGTTGTAATTCCTACACCGTTCACTCGATTTGAATGTAAATACCCTCAAATTAAAGCTGACAGTCTGCAGTTAAAGCACATCTTGTTCGTTTCATTTCAAATCCATTGTGGTGGTGTATAGAGCCAAAAATGTTAGAATTGTGTCCATGTCCCAATATTTATGGACCTGACTGTAGATAGATAATAGATAGATAGATAATAGATAGATAGATAGATAGATAGATGGATAGATGGATAATAGATAGATAGATAATAGATAGATAGATAGATAGATAGATAGATAGATAATTAATAGATAGATAGATAATAGATAGATAGATAGATAGATAGATAGATAGATAGATAGATAGATAGATAGATAGATAATAGATAGATAGATGATAGATAGATAGATAATAGATAATAGATAGATAATAGATAGATAGATAATAGATAGATAATAGATAGATAGATAGATAGATAGATAGATAGATAATAGATAGATAGATAGATAGATAGATAGATAGATAGATAGATAATAGATAGATAGATAGATAGATAATAGATAGATAGATAGATAGATAGATAGATAGATAATAGATAGATAGATAATAGATAGATAGATAATAGATAGATAGATAATAGATAGATAGATAGATAGATAGATAGATAGATAATAGATAGATAGATAATAGATAGATAATAGATAGATAGATAGATAGATAATAGATAGATAGATAATAGATAGATAGATAGATAATAGATAGATAGATAATAGATAGATAGATAATAGATAATAGATAGATAGATAGATAATAGATAGATAGATAATAGATAGATAGATAATAGATAATAGATAGATAAATAGATAGATAGATAGATAGATAATAGATAGATAGATAGATAATAGATAGATAGATAATAGATAGATAATAGATAATAGATAGATAATAGATAGATAGATAGATAATAGATCGATCGATCCCCCTCCATCCTCCTCTGACCTCCTGGTATCGCGTGATCCCTCCGTTCACCGCGGCATCGATGACGCCGTTCAGACACATGCTGAGCAGGTTGATGTTCCCATGCAGATTGTGGTGCTGGTATTGTGTGATCAGCGCCCGCAGTTCCTGCGTCTTGTTAGCCAGAACCTGAATGGCGTTCTCCAGCGGACTGACCTCCACCTGCCAAGGACAAGCAAGATCCGAAATGAAATTTTAATACTACAAAAATACAATGTACAGTCTGATCTCTGGGGGAGGGGAGACTGAGGAAATGCCTCCTCCTCCTTCTACAAAGTTACAATGTACAGTCTGATCACCGGGGGAGGGGAGACTGAGGAAATGCTTCCTCCTGCCTGCAGCACACTGATGACATCATCTCAGCCTAGGCATAGTCACTGAGTGGAGAATAAAAACTGTGTATTTTTTTAACTCTCCTGTTGCTGCATCATGTGATGTATCAATGTATCTATGTAGTTGTGCACACTTCTGGTCCACATTTGCTGAAAAACTGCTTAAAGAGGACCTGTCACTTTGGGAAATGATGAGGTCAGAAGGAAGGCTGATGTAGAACAGAGCGGTACATTACAGGAAAGGTCCACAATAGACACCTCAGCTCAGACTAAGGGCTTCATTTACTAAAGGCTCCAGAGCTTAGTAAATGAGGAGAAGATCTGCTGACTTCCATCGTCCAATCACGTGCAAGCAAAAATGCTGTTTCTTAAGAAAAAATATTTCCCTTGCCTGTGATTGGTGGGGATTCTTTGTAAAGTGAAGCTTCCCCTCATTTACTGGAGCAAATGTCCTTGTAGAGTGCTGAGTCTGTTTTCCTTTAGTAATTCCACCCCATTGCTGCTTCCTACCAGAATCCCAGAGACATTACCAGCTCTCTCTTCTGTACTTCAAACCAGCAGGAGATTCCCGGGAGACTGTGAGACAGCGTGAGAGTGCTGCGCTCTATCCACAGACTCTGTGAGAGAGAGAGAGAGAGAGAGAATCAGTCATATGGAGAGAGGGAGGGAGAGGGGGGGAGAGGGGGGGGAGAATCAGTCATATGGAGAGAGGGGGGGAGGGGGGGGGAGAGGGGGGGGAGAGAGAGGGAAGGAGAGGGGGGGAGAGGAGAGCTGAGAGAGAGAGATGGAAAATGGGAGAGGAGAGGAAAAGGGAAAGGAGACGAGAGATGGAAAAGGGAGAGGAGAAATGGAAAAGGGAGGGGAGAGGAGAGGAAAAGGGAGAGGAGAGGAGAGATGGAAAAGGGAGAGGAGAGATGGAAAAGGGAAAGGAGAGGAGAGATGGAAAAGGGAAAGGAGAGGAGAGATGGAAAAGGAAGAGGAGAGAGCAGAGGGGAGGAAAGAGAGTGATGGAAAAAGAGAAAGGAGAAAAATATGGATATGGTAAAAAGGGAGATGAGAGGAGAGAGGGGAGAAGAGAGAGAAGAAGAGGAAAAGAGAGAGGGAGATGGAAAAAGGGAGAGGAGAGAGATGGCAAAAAGGGAGAGGACAGGAGAGGAGTGGCAAATGGAAGAGAATAAATAAAAGTGGAGGAGAGGAAAAGGGAGAGGGAGGGGTAAAGTGAAAGGAGAGGACAGGAGAGAGAGAGAGAGACCGATGGAAAAAGGGAGAAGAGAGGAGAAAGAGAGGGAGATGGCAAATGGGAGAGGAGAGGAAAAAGAGGAGGAGAGGAGAGGAAAAGGGAGAGGACAAGATAGGGGAGATGGTGATGGAAAAGAGAGAGAGGAGAGGAGAAAGAGAGGGAAATGGCAAAAAGGGAGGAGAGGAGAGGAAAGGTAAAGGGAGAGGGAGAAGACAGGAGAGAGGAGAGGAGAGAGGGGAGGAGAAGGATTGGAGAGGAAAAGGAAGAGGGAGAGGACAGGAGAGGGGAGAGAGGTTGAAAAAGGGAGAGGAGAGAGGTGGCAAATGGGAGAGGGAGAGGGAAAGTGAAAGGAGAGGGAGAGGACAGGAGAGGAGAATGAGAGAGCGATGAAAAAAGGGAGAAGAGAGGAGAAAGAGGGAGATGGCATGAAGGGAGAGGAGAGGAAAAGGGAGAGGAGAGAAATGGAAAAAGGGAGAGGAGTGAGAGAGGGCGATGGCAGAGGGGAGGAGAGGAGAGAGGGGAGAAGAAGGAGTGGAGAGTAAAAGGGAGAGGAGAGAGAGAACAAGAGGCAAAGAGATAAAACCAAAAGCAACATAGAACTTCCGAATGTGTAGATGTGAGAGAACATAGATGGATAGAATGAATTCTCATTGCCCAGACACAATGCCCACCTTGAACTCGTTGTCTTTATCCCGGGTTCCTCGGTGGAAGGGCCGGTCGTACCGGAATCTGCGGACGTTGTTCACGCGGTAGAAGCTCTTTATCCTCTCCGGGACATGATCCATGTTGAGGACCCTCGGAGTGTCCGGGAGCGGGGTCACCGCATAAATTTGCAGGTCTAACATGGACAGTCAAGGAACAAACGTCTCCACAATTTCAGTGTCACATCCGGGATATTCACCATCTGGTCCCACATTTCAGGGACAGTCCTTGTTTGTAACGTCCATCGGTAACCCATAAAATGGAGATTCTACTGTAAGTTCAATTCACATACAACGAAGGGACCCGCACATTCACCAAATACAATTTAGTTTTTATAAATGGTCCCCTAAACATGAGGTTGGGAGCAAAGGTCCCATTTTTAGCCACTCAATATTGGGGTCCTGGTCAGGCATAGCAAGGCTAAGGTCTGAAGTTTCGGAAACGTAATGGAACCGTTTCATCTGAACTTGCTTTTGGTATAAATTCCTGCCTATGGGACTAACGTACTGTATGTAAGGTCATTCTATTCTATTTATGGGTGGTTTGAGCGATAGAGGTGAGTTATTAGTGAATGGTCCTCATGGGTCACCTCTGACTGTCACGGGACTGAAGGACGGTATCAAAGATATAATCACTTTCTGCGGCTACATAAAACAATTATGGGGGTTGACCGCGGTGAAGGATACACTGAGCGTCGCTCTGCAGTATGGTGTCATCGGGATGGTTGAGATGCTGCATTGCGATGGCTTGCGGGAACTCGCTTAGCATCCTCTGCTGAAAGGCCTCCAGCCGCTCGTAGTCATGACCTCGGCACACAAACTCTTTATTCTGCCCAGAAGAAGAACATACAGAAAGGACGTCACCAGCAAAGGACAACACAGACCTAGGACAAGGTTCTTGCTTCGTAGACCCACTGCCAGTACCGAAAGGAGAAGGCTCCACAAGAACAGAAGGTTGTGAAGCAACGGAATGGGAGGGTTCTACTTGGGGAAGGCTGGAGACCTAGAAATGGGGAGAACCTGACTCTAGATTGACATCTACTTTAATGACATCACCATCTTCACCAGCGTGCTGAACGAGCAATGAAGGATCAGCATGACAGTCAGGTGCTTGCTTCGTAGACCCACTGCCAGTACCGAAAGGAGAAGGCTCCACAAGAACAGAAGGTTGTGAAGCAACGGAATGGGAGGGTTCTACTTGGGGAAGGCTGGAGACCTAGAAATGGAGAGAACCTGACTCTAGATTGACATCTACTTTAATGACACCACCTTCACCAGCCTGCTGAACGAGCAATGAAGGATCAGCATGACAGTCAGGTGCTTGCTTCGTAGACCCACTGCTAGTACCTAAACGAGAAGGTTACACAGGAACAGAAGGTTATGAACAGGGGCGGACTGACCATTTGGAAACTCGGGCACTGCCCGAGGGCCCGGGGTCAGTAGGGGGCCCCATGAGATGCCCCTGGTACCTTTTTCATAGGCTTTTTTGAGTTTGGGCAAGGACACAGGGGCCCCATGATCCCCTATTGCCCGGGGGCCCCCTGAGTTGTTAGTCCGCCCCTGGTTGTGAAGCGACGGAATGGGAGGGTTCTAAATGGTAAAGGCCGGAGACCTAGAAATGGGGAGAACCTGACTCTAGATTGACCTCTACTTTAATGACACCACCTTCACCAGCCTGCTGAACGAGCAATGAAGGATCAGCATGACAGTCAGGTGCTCTCTGCTGTAAACACGTTCCCTGTGTTAGACTGACAGCACTGGGCAAGCAGTGACACACAGCACAGATTGGTTCAAAACGTTGCCATTTCCAGAATGAGAGACTCGGGTTCTCATCCTTTCTGTACTGTGGAGCCGAAAAGGAGATCATAGAATTTCCTTTCAGAGAGCAACATATTGAAGTTTCGGGAAGATGAAGAAGCACGGTGCAATGGTTGCCCCAGCGACTCCACTGCTGACCTCACGCTGTAAAGAAAACTGCAAATGATTTGTTCTTACCCGTAAAAAGAATGGAAACTTCTTCCCATAAAAACCGACTCTGAAAAACTCCGGCTCGAGCCTCTGCTGGTCCATGATGTGGTCGTAATAGGAGGCCTCCATTTTCTGAGGATGACACAAAGGAGAAGACAGAAAGAGGGGTGATATATCAAAGGGCAAATATCACTGAGGTGTCAGGCCTGATGAGTACAGACACTGAGAACGTGGACATAAACACTGAGTAGATGGGTATGGACACTGAGTAGGTGGGTATGGACACTGAGTAGGTGGGTATGGACACTGAGTAGGTGGATATGGACACTGAGTAGGTGGGTATGGACACTGAGTAGGTGGATATGGACACTGAGTAGGTGGGTATGGACACTGAGTAGGTGGGTATGGACACTGAGTAGGTGGGTATGGACACTGAGTAGGTGGGTATGGACACTGAGTAGGTGGATATGGACACTGAGTAGGTGGATATGGACACTGAGTAGGTGGGTATGGACACCGAGTAGGTGGATACAGACACTGAGTAGGTGGGTATGGACACTGAGTAGGTGGATATAGGCAGTGAGTAGATGGATACAGACACTGGGTAGGTGGATATGGGCAATGGGTCAGTGGATAAGGACACTGAGTAGGTGGATACGGACACTGAACAGATGGGTATGGACACTGAGTAGATGGGTATGGATACTGAGTAGGAGGATACGGACACTGAGTAGGTAAATACAGACACTGAGTAGGTGGATATGGACACTGAGTAAGTGGTTACAGGCAGTGAGTAGATGGATATGGACACTGAGTAGGTGGATATGGACACTGAGTAGGTGGATACGGACACTGAGTAGGTGGATACAGACACTGAGTAGGTGGATACAGACACTGAGTAGGTGGATACGGACACTGAACAGATGGGTATGGAGACTGAGTAGATGGGTATGGATACTGAGTAGGTGGGTATGGACACTGAGTAGGTGGGTATGGACACTGAGTAGGTGGATATGGACACTGAGTAGGTGGGTATGGACACTGAGTAGGTGGGTATGGACACTGAGTAGGTGGGTATGGACACTGAGTAGGTGGGTATGGACACTGAGTAGGTGGGTATGGACACTGAGTAGGTGGATATGGACACTGAGTAGGTGGATATGGACACTGAGTAGGTGGGTATGGACACCGAGTAGGTGGATACAGACACTGAGTAGGTGGGTATGGACACTGAGTAGGTGGATATAGGCAGTGAGTAGATGGATACAGACACTGGGTAGGTGGATATGGGCAATGGGTCAGTGGATAAGGACACTGAGTAGGTGGATACGGACACTGAACAGATGGGTATGGACACTGAGTAGATGGGTATGGATACTGAGTAGGAGGATACGGACACTGAGTAGGTAAATACAGACACTGAGTAGGTGGATATGGACACTGAGTAAGTGGTTACAGGCAGTGAGTAGATGGATATGGACACTGAGTAGGTGGATATGGACACTGAGTAGGTGGATACGGACACTGAGTAGGTGGATACAGACACTGAGTAGGTGGATACAGACACTGAGTAGGTGGATACGGACACTGAACAGATGGGTATGGAGACTGAGTAGATGGGTATGGATACTGAGTGGGTGTATAGAAGCAGTGAGTAGATGGGTATGGACACTGAGTGGGTGGATACAGGCACTGATTAGGTGGATACGGACACTGAGTAGGTGGATACAGACACTGAGTAGATGGATACAGACACTGAGTAGGTGGAAGGAAGCAGTGAGTAGGTGGATATGGACACTGAGTGGGTGGGTATGGACACTGAGTAGGTGGGTATGGACACTGAGTAGGTGGGTATGGACACTGAGTAGGTGGGTATGGACACTGAGTAGGTGGGTATGGACACTGAGTAGGTGGGTATGGACACTGAGTAGGTGGGTATGGACACTGAGTAGGTGGATACGGACACTGAGTAGATGGATACAGACACTGAGTAGGTGGAAGGAAGCAGTGAGTAGGTGGATATGGACACTGAGTGGGTGGGTATGGACACTGAGTAGGTGGGTATGGACACTGAGTAGGTGGGTATGGACACTGAGTAGGTGGGTATGGACACTGAGTAGGTGGGTATGGACACTGAGTAGGTGGGTATGGACACTGAGTAGGTGGATACGGACACTGAGTAGGTGGGTACGGACACTGAGTAGGTGGGTACGGACACTGAGTAGGTGGATACGGACACTGAGTAGGTGGATACGGACACTGAGTAGGTGGGTACGGACACTGAGTAGGTGGGTATGGACACTGAGTAGGTGGATACGGACACTGAGTAGGTGGGTACAGACACTGAGTAGGTGGGTACGGACACTGAGTAGGTGGGTACGGACACTGAGTAGGTGGGTACGGACACTGAGTAGGTGGGTACGGACACTGAGTAGGTGGATATGGACACTGAGTAGGTGGGTATAGACACTGAGTAGGTGGATATGGACACTGAGTAGGTGGGTATGGACACTGAGTAGGTGGATATGGACACTGAGTAGGTGGGTATGGACACTGAGTAGGTGGGTATGGACACTGAGTAGGTGGGTATGGACACTGAGTAGGTGGGTATGGACACTGAGTAGGTGGATATGGACACTGAGTAGGTGGGTATGGACACTGAGTAGGTGGATACGGACACTAAGTAGGTGGGTATGGACACTGAGTAGATGAACAATGAGTAGAGTAATACGGCCTCCCGGAAGACTCACCAATATCCAGCTGAGGCTCTGATAGTCATAGAGCTTCTCATACTGAGCTGCCAGCTCCCGGCACAGGGGGATTGCATATTCCCAGCACTGGAAGGACCCAACAGAGACAACAATGACTGAGAAATCTCTATCATACAGTACATGCTACCATCAATGTGTAAGAATTCAACATACATTCAGGATTGGGTGTTCCAGTTATTTCCAGAAGTTGGTGAAGGAATAATAAGGGCCAGGAAATGACTATACACAGCAGATTTCACTTACAAAACCACCATTACTGGTTCACCTCAATATTAAACCTTGGGTAAGATCACCGGCAGAATATTCAGTACCAGTTTGCCCACCTTGCCCTTGTTGAAGTAGTGGATGATTTTGCGGCTCAGGCTCTCTTTGCGCTGCCATTCGCTCTGGGCGGGGTAATGGAGGAACTCTCGCAGGGAGCGATCTTCCCACTGCAGCATCTCCCAGTACAGGATCAGGGTGAACGCGGCTTCTGGAAAGAGACAAAGGAGAGGAGGCCGTGTTAGGCACACAGGATTACTCTGAGATACAGATGGCTGCCTGCCTTTCCACACACATGACCTTTAATGGCCTCCCAGTCTTAGTCCGTTAGGTTCAATATTGAGTTGGCCCCGCCCTTTCCACACACATGACCTTTAATGGCCCCACCAGTCTTAGTCCGTAGGGTCCAATATTGAGTTGGCCCCGCCCTTTCCACCCACATGACCTTTAATGGCCCCCCAGTCTTAGTCCGTAGGGTTCAATATTGAGTTGGCCCCGCCCTTTGCAGCTATAACAGCTTCAACTCTTCTGGGAAGGCCGTCCACAAGGTTTAGGAGGGTGTCTATGGGAAGGTTGGACCATTCTTCCAGAAGCACATTTGTCAGGTCAGGCACTGATGTCGGGGGAGGAGGCCTGGCTCTCAGTCTCCGCTCTAATTCTTCCCAAAGGTGTTCTATGGGGTTGAGGTCAGGACTCTGTGCAGGACAGTCAAGTTCCTCCACCCCAAACTGGCTCCTCCATGTCTTTATGGACCTTGCTTTGTGCGCTGGTGGGCAGTCATGTTGGAACAGGAAGGGGCCATCCCCAAACTCCTCCCACAAAGTTGGGAGCATGAAATTGTCCAAAATGTCACCTTAAGAGTTCCCTTCACTAGAACTAGGGGGCCAAGCCCAACCCCTGAAAAACAACCCCACACCATAATCCCCCCTCCACCAAACTTTACACTTGGCACAATGCAGTCAGGCAAGTACTGCTCTCCTGGCCACCACCAAACCCAGATATGTCCATCAGATTGCCAGACAGAGAAGTGTGATTGGTCACTCCAGAGAACACACCTCCACTCTTCTAGAGTCCAGTGGCGGTGTGCTTTACACCTCGGCATCCGCCACTTTGCAATACACTTGGTGATGGAAGGCTTGGATGCAGCTGCTCGGCCATGGAAACCCATTCCATGAAGCTCTCTACACACTGTTGTTGGGCTCATCTGAAGGCCACACCAAGTTTGGAGGTCTTTAGCTATTGACTCTGCAGACAGTTGGCGTCTTCTGCGCACTGTGCGCTTCAGCATGCGCTGACCCCGCCCTGTCATGTGACGTGGCCTACCACTTGGTGGCTGAGTGGCTGTTGTTCCCAGTTGCTTCCACTTTGTTATAATCCCACTAACAGTTGAGCGTGGAATATTTAGTAGCCAGGAAATGTCACGGATGGACTTATTGCCTAGGTGGCCACCTATCACGGGACCACGCTTGGAGTCACTGAGCTCTTGAGAGCGACCCATTCTTTCACCAATGTTTGTAGAAGCAGTCTGCATGCCTAGGGGCTTGATTCTATACACCTGTGTCCATGGAGCGGATTGGAGCACCTGAATCACATGATTGGGAGGGGATTGGAACACCTGAATCACATGATATGGAGGGGATTGGAACACCTGAATCACATGATTGGGAGGGCCCAATACTTTTGGCAATATAGTGTATATGGACATAAACCCATACCTGTATAGCTTTCCGCCTGTAGGTGCAGGTCACATAGTTTGTGGATATATCGGATGTACATCTCTTCTTTATTAATTTCTGATTTGTAGAAATTCTGTACACATTGAGAAAGGAGGGAGAGTCATATCACACGCACCACACAGATATAGAAACAGCAATATACATAGAGCACCAGATTCAGACCAACACACAGATATAGATATCATACAGCCAGTCATTGGGAAACAATTAATCCACTTTATAGAGGTACCATCGGTGCTCCTCACCATCAGATTTACTGTACAGCCGACCTTCTTGTTCTCGGTCTCCTCCCCCTTCATACAGTCCCTGGAATAGGAGGGTAAAATTCAGAATATGGTCATGGCTGAACTCCCATTGCCAGCTGCTTTCACTGGAGGGGAACAGAAGGGTAGCACTGGAACCCTCTGGTTGTTATAGGATTTGGATAGGGTCAGTGGTGTATTTAGGTTTCGTGCTGCCCTAGGCAACACAAAAATTGGCTCCCCCCCTCGCCTTAGGGGTGCTCTTAGTAACACATGTGTGTAAAAGGCACATGGCCACTGTTCCAAACACTTTTTCTGCACTGCACCTTTCAGGGCAAGGCCTTTTGGCTAAGTCCAGCCTAGCCAGTGCACAATTGCACTCCTGCTGAGCTTAAAAAGAAGGGTCCTGCTGATCTTGAGAAGATGGGTCCTCATTGAGTTTGAGAAGGATTGTTCCACTGAGATTGCGAAGGGTCCTGCTGAACCCAAGAAGTAGGATCCCACTGATTTTGAGAAGAAATGTTCCACTGAGATTGAGAAGAAAGGTCCCACAAAGTTTAACAAGAAGGGTCCCTCTAGGTTTGAGAAGAAGGTTTCTACAGAACTTGAGAAGTGGGGTTCCACTGAGTTTGAGACAAAAGGTTCCGCTGAGTTTAAGAAGACCCACTGATTTGGAGAAGAAGGGTCCCATTAAAATTGTGAAGTTCCTTTCTAAGTTGGAGAAGGGTCCTGCTGAGGTTGATAAAAATTTGAGTTCCTGAATTTGACAAGGGTCTCACTGACTTTGGCCGGAAGGGTCCCAGTGAGTCCTGATTACAGTGATTGACAGCTGGACTCCAGGACTAGTTGGGAGGGTCTGGTGGTAAGCCCCCTAAACCTGGTGGGCCCAGGCCACCTGCTCCATTTTTTCAATTATTAGAAAGATTCTGTATACAGTAAATATTTTCCACCAGGATTTGTCCTGTCCTGTCTGGTCCCCATCTCAACTCTCTTAGCATCATGCATGCAGTCCTGCCTGCAACCCCTAATGACAGCAGGATATAGCACCCTACCCAGAGGCTGACTGGTGAGATCTCATCATCTGAGGACATGCATAGGGGGTGTGACATCAGTCTAGTCAATCAATCCTTGCTCTGACTGGCATGGATGAGATGTAGTACCTGTAGTCCAACAGTCTTTCCATGAGACGCGTCACTGAGGTCACAAATGAGGCTCCCGGTTCTCTCCATGTCTCCTGCTCAATCTTTTCCAGCAAACTGATGGCAGAACCAACAAATGAGCATTAATATCAATCCATCTATCTCAGATATCAGGCAATGTAGCATTAAAAGTGTGACCTCAGAAGAAACAGAAAAGAACACAGACATTGAAATATGGACACCAGAGAACTGAAAAGGAAGAGAAAGACAGACATGGCAGTGAAGTATGGGGTCCTGTCACCTAACTAGACAAACGGGACTCCAGTCCAACAACAATTTTCTATCTGGAATTGTGAAAACACCTCATCCAAGTCAATGGATCCCTAGAGAATGACATCCATTTCCTGATACCGAGCCCTAAATACTCAGAAGTGAGGAACATTCCTTTCCAGAGACTTTCCACTCTCATCCCGGACTTCACTATGGAAGAGAAGAGGAAACCCCACAATCTATCGGGAGAAGAGGAGCCAACGTGGGAGACAGATGAACTATATGTTACAACATGTCACAGAATTCGAGAGCATAATACATTGTAGGCTCTCCTCCTATCCCTGACCCCCGATAATGTCCCCCTTTATATTATCCCTGACCCCCGATAATGTCCCCCTTTATATTATCCCTGACCCCCGATAATGTCCCTGGACTCCCCTCCTATCCCCCTTATATTATCCCTGACCCATGATAATGTCCCTGGACTCCCCTTCCAATCCCTCTTATATTATCCATAACCCCTGATAATGTCCCTGGACTCCCCCTTATAATATCCCCCAATATATTATATATATATATATATATATACACACACACGCATATATTATATAACTGACCCCCAATAAAATGTCCCTGGACTCCCCTCCTATCCCCTTTACAGTGAGGAACAGAAATATTTGAACCCCCTGCGATTTTGCAAGTTCTCCCACTTCTCCATCATGGAGGGGTCTGAAATTCACATTGTAGGTACATTCCCACTCTGAGAGACAGAATTAAAAAAAAATTTCAGGAAATCCCATTGTATGATTTGTAAAGAATGTATTTGTCTCGCACGGCTGAACAGAAGTATTTGAACACCTAAGAAACAGCAAGAATTCTGCCTCTCAAACACCTGTTACTGCGCCTTTAAAAAGTCCACCTCTACTCCACTCATTAATCTAACTTAGTAGCACCTGTCTGAGCTCTTTAAAGACACCTGTCCACCCCACAGTCAGTCAGACGCCAGCTACTACCATGGGCAAGACCAAAGAGCTGTCAAAAGACACCAGAGACAAAATTTTGAACCTCCACAAGGCTGGAAAGGGCTACGGGGCAATTGCCAAGCAGCTTGGTGAAAATAGATCAACTGTTGGAGCAATTGTTAGAAAATGGAAGAGGCTAAAGACGACTGTCAGTCTCCCTCGGACTGGGGCTCCATGCAAGATGTCACCTCGTGGGGTATCACTGATGAGAAGAAAGGTGAGGAATCAGCCCAGAACTACAAGGGAGGAGCTGGTCAATGACATGAAGAGAGCTGGGACCACAGTTTCAAAGGTCACTGTCGGTAGAACACTACGCCGTCATGGTTTCAAATCATGCATTGCACGGAAGGTTCCCCTGCTCAAGTCATCACATGTCCAGGCCCGTCTGAAGGTTCCCCTGCTCAAGTCATCACATGTCCAGGCCCCTCTGAAGGTTCCTCTGCTCCAGTCATCACATGTCCAGGCCCGTCTGAAGGTTGCCAATGACCATCTGGATGATGCAGAGGAGGCATGGGAGAAAGTCATGTGGTCAGATGAGATCAAAGGAGAACTTTTTGGTCTAAACTTCATTCGTCGTGTTTGGAGGAAAAAGAAGGATCAGTTGCATCCCAAGAACACCATCCCTACTGTGAAGCAGGGGGGTGGTAACATCATGCTGTGGGGATGCTTTTCTGTGAAGGGGACAGGATGACTGCACTGTATTAAGGAGAGGATGAATGGGGCCATTTATTGTGAGATTTTCAGCAACAACCTCCTTCCCTCAGTCAGAGCATTGAAGATGGGTCGTTCCTGGGTCTTCCAACATGACAACGACCCGAAGCACACAGCCAGGAGAACCAAGGAGTGGCTCCGTAAGAAGCATATCAAGGTTCTGGAGTGGCCTAGCCAGTCTCCAGATCTAAATCCAATAGAACATCTTTGGAGGGAGCTGAAACTCCGTGTTGCTCAGCGACAGCCCCGAAACCTGACAGATCTGGAGGAGATCGGTGTGGAGGAGTCGGACAAAATCCCTGTTGCAGTGCAAACCTGACCAAGGACTACAGGAAACGTCTGACCTCTGTAATTGCCAACAAAGGCTTCTGTACCAAATATTAACACGGATCTTCTCAGGGGTTCAAATACTTCTGTTCAGCCGTGCGAGACAAATACATTCTTTACAAATCATACAATGGGATTTCCTGAATTTTTTTTTTTAAATTCCGTCTCTCAGAGTGGGAATGCCCCTACAATGTGAATTTCAGACCCCTCCATGATTTCGAAGTGGGAGAACTTGCAAAATCGCAGGGGGTTCAAATACTTCTGTTCCTCACTGTATATTATCTCTTAGCCCAAAAAAATGTCCATTACCGCCCCCTGCCCCATCCAAGTAAATAGTATTTGAAAAAAGTGAGAGTGAAAAAAGACAGGAAAAGATGGGAGGGGATTATTCAGACACACCAATGAAGGGGGGGGGGGTGAAGATTTCCCGGAATTGTTCAAAATATAAGAACAGCTTAATACCCCCATAACACAGGACATGGAAACAACAAAGGAAGATCTAAGTTTCCCAACAGACACATCAACTGATATCACATCACACCATAGGGGGGGGGGGCGCAGACTATCTATACACAGGTATCAGCAGCTATGAATGACCTCTAACCCCTCGACCCCAAAAGTCTCAGCATGTCCTGCTGGAACTTCCCCAACAGCAGGAGGATACAAACCGATACATCCAACACAATACAGGAAGGCATGCAATGATACTCAGTATACAAATGTCACAAAATATACATCGTCTCCCTTACCTGGGATACGGACCGAACAGCTGAGAGCTGCTCCAGGCAGCAGGATAGAGGCATAAATACAGAGAGAGATCACAATCTGAGACCAATCACCGCCATCGACTCCAACATAATGCTACCTACTACTATGATAATATATATTAGAATGATAATATCATCAGCTGACAATTCCGGCCCTGTATGGGGAGCAATGGCAGGCAAATATATGATGCAACTGTTAGTGGAAAGATATGCATTTGCAGGACATGTGCAATCAACTGCTGCATGCGGTAGAAGGCTGCATCATGTCTTCCAGAAGCACTCTTGCAGCCCTTCTCAATCTGGCCACAAGAGATCATAGAAACATTGTTATATACTCACCAGCCACTTTGTTAGGTTCCACCTTGCTAATGCCAAGAAAATCTCCCCCACACCATGACACCACCAGCCTGAACCGTGGATACAAGGCAGGATGGATCCACCACACCATGACACCACCACCACCAGCCTGAACCGTGGATACAAGGCAGGATGGATCCATCACACCATGACACCACCACCACCAGCCTGAACCGTGGATACAAGGCAGGATGGATCCCCCACACCATGACACCACCAGCCTGAACCGTGGATACAAGGCAGGATGGATCCATCACACCATGACACCACCACCACCAGCCTGAACCATTGATACAAGGCAGGATGGATCCCCCACACCATTACACCACCACCACCAGCCTGAACCGTGGATACAAGGCAGGATGGATCCATCACACCATGACACCACCACCACCAGCCTGAACCGTGGATACAAGGCAGGATGGATCCATCACACCATGACACCACCAGCCTGAACCGTGGATACAAGGCAGGATGGATCCACCACACCATGACACCACCACCACCAGCCTGAACCGTGGATACAAGGCAGGATGGATCCATCACACCATGACACCACCACCACCAGCCTGAACCGTGGATACAAGGCAGGATGGATCCATCACACCATGACACCACCACCACCAGCCTGAACCGTGGATACAAGGCAGGATGGATCCATCACACCATGACACCACCACCACCAGCCTGAACCGTGGATACAAGGCAGGATGGATCCATCACACCATGACACCACCACCACCACCACCCTGAACTATTGATACAAGGCAGGATGGATCCCCCACACCATGACACCACCACCACCAGCCTGAACCGTGGATACAAGGCAGGATGGATCCATCACACCATGACACCACCACCACCAGCCGGAACCGTTGATACAAGGCAGGATGGATCCACCACACCATGACACCACCAGCCTGAAGCGTGGATACAAGGCAGGATGGATCCATGCTTTCATGTTATTTGCGCCAAATTCTGATCTGACCATCTGAATGTCGCAGCTGAAATCCAGACTCATCAGACCAGGCAACGTTTTTCCAATCTTCTATTGTGCAATTTTGGTGATCCTGTGCGAATTGTAGCCTTCGCTTCCTGTTCTTAGCTGACAGGAGTGGCACCCTGTGTGGTCTTCTGCTGACAGGAGTGGCACCCCGTGTGGTCTTCTGCTGACAGGAGTGGCACCCGGTGTGGTCTTCTGCTGCTGTAGCCCATCTGCTTCAAGGTTGGACATGTTGTGCGTTCAGAGATGGTATACTGCATACCTTGGTTGTAACGAGTGCTTATTGGAGTTCCTGTTGCCTTGCTATCATCTCCAACCAGTCTGCCCATTCCCCTCTGACCTCAACAAGGGATTTTCCTATACTCACTGGATATTTCTCTTTTTTCGGGCCATTCTCTGTAAACCCTAGAGATGGTTGTGTGTGAAAATCCCAGTTTTTGAAATCCTCAGACCAGCCCGTTTGGCACCAAAACCATGTCAAACTCAAAGTCACTTAAATCCCCTTTTTTCCCCGACTTCAGCAAGTCGTCTTCACCACGTCTAGATGCCTAAATGCATTGAGTTGCTGCCATGTGATCGGCTGATTAGCACTTTGTGTTACCGAGCCATGGAACAGGTGGACCTAATAAAGTGGCCGGTGGGTGTATCTTGGGTTTCGGTGAATTGGGTGGACGCTCTCGTTGCTGATGTATTGCCCGGCCAGCACCATGGATTTAGCTGTTGTCTGGACTCTCCCATCCCCGTGGTTTATGAAACTTTCTTTCTTTCTCCATTAAAGAAAAGTTGGGACTTACAGGAGGCTGAAGAGTTCTCGGTAGTTTTCGTCGCCTTTCCCCTCTGAGACCAGCGAGTCCAGTTTATCGATCAGCTCGGCCTCCACCTGCAAAGACACGGATGAATGTGAAGAGCAGCACAGTGGATAAGGGGTTAACTCTCTTACGGCGCAGAGGTTCTTTGCTCAAATCTCACCATAGTGATTGTGTATTCTCCCTTGAAGGACAGTAAAATGAAGAATGGTAGAGGGGGGGGACGGGGGAGCATCACTGGACCTATGGATTGTTGCTAAGTAGATCATTTCACAGACTGCTCTCAAAGGATCTTAAAGTGTTACTAAACCCGCAACAGTCCAATCAGTCTGTAGATGCAGTAAAGCGTGCTTGTTATACTCACTGTGGGACCTAAGGGGTTAATCCTCTGCACTGTGCAAAAAGGCTGTTTGATTCTGGCTTCCCCTGATCCTCCCCCTTCTTCTACTGTCACAATCCTTCTGCTGATAGTACAGAGCCTTGGGGGCAAGCTGCACATGCTCAGTTTGGTGTGTATTGCTAGAGTTTTTTTTGTCTTGGGAGGGTGCATGTGATAAGCACAGGGCCAATCAGCGTTGTCCAGACAGAAGGTCAGGGGTTTTGCGCCTCATAGGATAGTCAGAGGAGAATGAAAACACCTCCTACAAGCTTTAACCAGTGCTCAGCTGGTCACTGATAGAAGTCACAAGACTGCTATATACTGCTGATGATGAAAGGTATTTAGCAGTTTATATTTACTAAAACAATTGCATTTCCATGTTCTGTGTACTGTGGGAGAGCAGATATAGGGAATGCGGGGTCCAGGGAGAGCAGATATAGGGAATGCGGGGTCCGGTGAGAGCGGATATAGTGAATGCGGGGTCCGGGGAGAGCGGATATAGTGAATGCAGGGTCCGGGGAGAGCGGATATAGTGAATGCGGGGTCCGGGGAGAGCGGATATAGTGAATGCGGGGTCCGGTGAGAGCGGATATAGTGAATGCGGGGTCCGGTGAGAGCGGATATAGTGAATGCGGGGTCCGGGGAGAGCGGATATAGTGAATGCGGGGTCCGGGGAGAGCGGATACAGGGAATGCGGGGTCCGGGGAGAGCGGATATAGTGAATGCGGGGTCCGGGGAGAGCGGATATAGTGAATGCAGGGTCCGGGGAGACCAGATATAGTGAATGCGGGGTCCGGGGAGAGCGGATATAGTGAATGCAGGGTCCGGGGAGAGCGGATATAGTGAATGCGGGGTCCGGGGAGAGCGGATATAGTGAATGCGGGGTCCGGTGAGAGCGGATATAGTGAATGCGGGGTCCGGTGAGAGCGGATATAGTGAATGCGGGGTCCGGGGAGAGCGGATATAGTGAATGCGGGGTCCGGGGAGAGCGGATACAGGGAATGCGGGGTCCGGGGAGAGCGGATATAGTGAATGCGGGGTCCGGGGAGAGCGGATATAGTGAATGCAGGGTCCGGGGAGACCGGATATAGTGAATGCGGGGTCCGGGGAGAGTGGATATAGTGAATGCGGGGTCCTGGGGAGAGCGGATATAGTGAATGCGGGGTCCTGGGGAGAGTGGATATAGTGAATGCGGGGTCCGGGGAGAGCGGATATAGTGAATGCGGGGTCCGGGGAGAGCGGATATAGTGAATGCGGGGTCCGGGGAGAGCGGATACAGGGAATGCGGGGTCCGGGGAGAGCGGATATAGTGAATGCGGGGTCCGGGGAGAGCGGATATAGTGAATGTGGGGGTCCGGGGAGACCAGATATAGTGAATGCGGGGGTCCGGGGAGAGCGGATATAGTGAATGCGGGGTCCGGGGAGAGCGGATATAGTGAATGCGGGGGTCCGGGGAGAACGGATATAGTGAATGCGGGGTCCGGGGAGAGCGGATATAGTGAATGCGGGGTCCGGGGAGAACGGATATAGTGAATGCGGGGTCCGGGGAGAGTGGATATAGTGAATGCGGGGTCCGGGGAGAGCGGATACAGTGAATGCGGGGTCCGGGGAGAGCGGATATAGTGAATGCGGGGAAAAGGGAGAGCGGATATAGTGAATGCGGGGTCCTGGGGAGAGCGGATATAGTGAATGCGGGGTCCGGGGAGAGCGGATACAGGGAATGCGGGGTCCGGGGAGAGCGGATATAGTGAATGCAGGGTCCGGGGAGAACGGATATAGTGAATGCGGGGTCCGGGGAGAGCGGATATAGTGAATGCGGGGTCCGGGGAGAGCGGATATAGTGAATGCGGGGTCCGGGGAGAGCGGATATAGTGAATGCGGGGTCCGGGGAGAGCGGATATAGTGAATGCGGGGTCCGGGGAGAGCGGATATAGTGAATGCGGGGTCCGGGGAGAGCGGATACAGTGAATGCGGGGTCCGGGGAGAGCGGATATAGTGAATGCGGGGTCCGGGGAGAGCGGATATAGTGAATGCGGGGAAAAGGGAGAGCGGAGAGCTTTTACAGCCTTTATGGGTGTAAAGGAAATCAGTGTA